>NW_009185633.1:37637-124540 GCF_000690835.1 Fulmarus glacialis | reverse complement strand
TTGCTGGAGTTGTCTGACCTCCTGCCGGTGGGAAGTGGTGAATGAATTCCTTGTTTTGCTTTGCTTGCGTGCGCGGCTTTGGCTTTACCTGTTAAACTGTCTTTATCTCAACCCACGAGTTTTCTCACTTTTACTCTTCCAATTCTCTCCCCCATCCCACCGGGGGGGAGTGAATGAGCGGCTGTGTGGGGCTGAGTTGCCGGCTGGGGTTAAACCAGAACAACATGAAACTATCATTTCACTTGAAAGTAAAGAACTGTTCCGCCGACTTCTTTCTGCTGGCAATGCCATAGTATCCTCATCACATCTGAACAACTGAATCATTTACCATGTTGTTGTTCTGCCCTCTTAATCAAAACAAGTGCATCTGCATTAGTGGTTTCATTCAGCCCAGGCAGGAGCGACACACCTCCTGGTTGTCTCCCCTTACTGCGCTTTGGTTGCCATCTCAAAGTACCCACACTGGGTTTCTTCTGGAAGATGTGCTCCAGCAGCACACCTATGCGCTCCAACCCCTGCAGGGTGGAGCATTCGGTGCACAGCCCTGAAATGTGTATGTATGGTGTGATCAGCAGGTCTTCTGGACCGGTTTGCCCTGAGATCCCCTCTTGCCAGCACAGACAGTAACCAGTGAGTCGGACAGTAAGAAGACACCATGTCCCCTTGCTCCAGCAGCAACATCTTCAATCCTCATCTTACCATACAAGCGGAATCCCGTTTTCTCATGATGCCTGAGAAACAGACTTCTCACTACCACACAAAGTAAATAAGATTTGCTGTTATATATCTCAAGTATGAGATTTATTTTAGGCTACAACAAGGATTTCATCTAAAAATATTTTCCAAAAAGGATAGAGACGCAGCTGAAAAAAACCCAAGTTAATTCCTCAGCACCTCGCCTGCAGCATTCTCTTTCTTCCAGCAGAACCCGGTGGAATTTAACAGCACAGTGTCTGAAGAGCTCTTTCAAATTACGGAGAGAGCAAAACAGCTCCTGTAGTGTTTTTTCCTAGCTTGTTTTAGCTGTTTCTCTCTTTCCGGTTGAAACTGCCTGAAGTGAGACTAATCAGCTCTTCCTCCAGAGAAAAAAAACAGGCAATGGGAAATAAAAATAATAAATCATGGCATTTTACTATAAAGAAATTATATACATCGAGGGAGTGACTTTTACAACGTTATATTGCTATCTTCAACAACAGCAAACTAATAGAATGAGAAGTTAATTCCAGTAGGTTGTTTCTAGCAAATTATCACACAAATACTGCCATGTCTACACGCACATTATCTGCTCCAAATTGAAGTTAGAAGTTAGATTTTGAGCAATGGGCTTTATCTTTCCTATTTATTTCCTGTTTTCTGAACCTTATTTAAGGGAGCTTATTTTTCTTATACAAAAGCACACTGCAAATGATGCAGTTTATTAACAAATGGGCATTTTTTGCTATGGCAAATTAGAGATACCGGTTACATTAATTATCATTTTATTTTGGTGTGCACCAAAGCCTAGTTTTCATTCAAGGACATGATTTTTTTTCATTCGGATTTCTTTAAACACAACTCAGGTGATTGGGTACACAACTATTGGAATAATTTTGCTCTGCTTTTTATTCAGCTGCATATGTTTTAGTTAAATGGTTTTGATATGGTTTAGTCCTATGACCTAAATGAGAAGGCCACTACCTCAAACACCATTGTTTTTTTGCTCACTTGGCTGGAGGTCCTATCATTTCCTACGTGTTTGTGGATTTTTGTATCACAGTAGAACTCGGCATCTGGATGTTGTAGCAATGTTTAAGAGCAACGCAGAGCTAACTAAAGGTGTGAGAAATCTGCAGTGTTGTACAGTTATGTTTGATACACAGCATCCAATTATTAAACTGAAAGATTGCTATAGTGCACAAGTCTGAAAGGTAACATGAAGGCTAAATTCATTGTATCATCATACAATGTACAGCGCCATCTTTTAGCTTTTCACAAACCAGATAAATCCTTCACAAACTGTCCCAAAATAGAAACAGCAATAGAATTCAGTGAAGTTGTCAGCAAGATTTCTTGAAGGAATTTCAACACATTTCTCCTCCAGGAAAATGTTTCTATACCAAATGTTTCTACAGCAAATTTCAACTTTCCACTGCCTATTAAAAATAACTTGCAAATATATATATATTTACATATAATTGTAGAAGAATCCACGGTTTTTTGTCAAGTTCCCCCAGAATAGCTTACACTTCAAGAAGTCATGTCTGGATGATTCAAACCCAACTGCAGAAATTCAGAAGATTAAGAGTTACTGAAAATGCGAGTTAGATTAAAATTTTTCATGTAACATTAACTCCAGCTGTTGGTTAGCTTTTTAAAAATAAGTTTCTAAATAGCAAAATGCTCAAACACACATATAAGTACATGAATAATTCTGTTACTTTCAATCAGGAAACTAATTAAGGGTACCCAAATCCAGAATTTAACAAGAAGAAGCAGTAGTGATCACTACTGAATTAGCATTACTTGACTGAGTTACGAATATCTGACTGGTCACCCTCCAGAAAACATGGAGGGAGACAGAAAATGCCAGGTGGAGGTTAGCCCAAAATGAGGGATCTTTTTCTGGACTGCTCCAGGGAACAAGATTTGATAAGTCGTAGCTCTTCGGTGTACTTGAGGCCATGAGTATCTGAAAAAAAAACAACACTGCAGCTCCACAGAAGTCAAAGGGAAGTCAAATTTCTCTCTTCTCGCCTTCCCAGGATGTTGGGGTGCTCCATCCTGGAGGCTTCTTCCCTGGCATGTGAAATGGCCCACCACACCGAGGATTTCGCAGCGGAGTGGGTCCAATGCAGGAGTTAGTATCGCCTCAAGGTATGGTCCTTTACAAGGCTTATTCTGCTAGCACTATCACCTTTACGAGGATTATTCTGCTAGCACTCTCCCTGGGTGCTGGAAAGCCTGTGAGTCAAAGAATAATCGTGTGTATGGTGTGTTTTGCTCGGAGACTTCGTACTGCCTGGCTTCAGAGTTTGTCAGGACCTAAGCAGCTGTTAATCGTACAGCATCGTTGTTCTTGAGTAGGCACTCCTGATGTTGGAAGCACATTCAGACTCCTAATCTGAAAAAACTCAGGTAAATTGAAGTGATGGAGGATTGTTAATATATTTAAATGAAACGCAAGATAAATTTCCTTACTGGAAAGAAGAATCAAACAACTTCCTTTTGATAGCATTATGAACAATGTTTTAAGTTCCTTTTGCACCAGCTACCTTTTAATTACAAACAGTTCAACACAGTTTTCACATCAAAAACCATCTAGGATTGCTCTTGAATCTCACAAAATGGGTGTCAATGTTGCATTTTTACTGCTGCAGGTCTAATCTTAACTGTTTTAATCATTTGATTATTAACCTTGACATGAAAAGTGACAGAAGCCTGTAATGGTTTAATAACTCAGAGGAGTCCTGGCTTTTGAATGAAGTTCATAAATGTGGCTTAGAATTGATATATGTTATTTTCAGACAAATACACGACATATCCTTGAAGGATAAGGAAAAGCAGCTTAAACAGAAATAAAATTTCTGTAGAAATAAAATTTTACTTGGGATTGTTTACATTATCGCATCCCCAGATGTGTTGCTTTTTACAGCTGATATATTCCAACACGATTCTAAATTATTTTGGCATTCCACGCTATCAGAGGACACAGGGCAAACTTCTGCCATTAGAAAAAAAGCGTATATACCTACGTGAGCGCATGTGTGTATGCTCAAAACTCTGAGTCAGGATGAAAAGACGTTTTTCTGAGTACGCATTGATATGCAGCTAAATTATGCAGCTTCTGTATTTCTTTGTTGAGGATGTTACTGCTGTTGGTCCTGCGGCGCAGGCAGCATGTTCATCATAGAGGTACTTCATTTTATGTGTCTGTCTCTTTGCTTTGTGACACAAGTGATTTTGTGCTGCTAACCAAACGTACATACTCTATGCAGCTTCTTCCCTTTGGCATTTTCTATCAGTAAAATGCTGCTGTTGCATGCCTTGCAGTCCAGCCGCTGCTTACACTGAAGTCACGACATTCAGCCCAGTTTGTGTCTTCTCTATAGGTCCCATAAGCTTTTCAGAATACAACTTTCTGGGCTGTTTTTAATTGCCCTTATGCTGATCATATTATTCTTTCCAGCCTTGTGTTTAAATTCTTTTTATATCTCATCTTTGAAGGCTCCTTCTGGTGTTAAGCTAGTTGATGGTTATAGAGTTTGAATAATAAATGTAATTTGTCAGTTCAAACAAAAAACTCCATCTCTATTTTTTCATGTTACTGTTCCTTTTCTTGTAAATCTTGACTACTTGCTCAGTATAATGATCTTGATCTTTATAACTTTGTCAACAAATGGCACGGTCAAACAGCCTCTCACCATAATGCGTTTCTGCTCCGAAGAGAGCTGTGCTTTCTACGTATTTGCTTCCCGCTTGGTTCAATTTGTTGCAGTGCACACTCAGTCTTTTAAAGTTTCAGTGTCATCTCCAGCACTACAACAAGTTGTTCTGCCTCCTCCTTCTTTTTTAATACACGATGTATCAGAAAACAAGTCATAATGGTAATATACATACTGATGTTTTATTTGCTTTTTAACATACTAGTAAGCACCTATTTTCTTTTTCACTGACAACCTGACATCTTTAATCTTCATTTGTTAAAAGCTTCTGTTCCCTTTTAAAATGTCCTGGTTTTGCTTCAATCTGTGTTTTCAATCTCAACCTGTATGTGTATATATAAATATACACACACACGCTCACATATATATATATACATATACGTTCATATATAAATGTGTGTGTATACACAGGGAATTTCACAGCATTATGTTGGGGAAGTCCAAGAACAGACCGGCAAAGCTGAGTAAGGTCAGAGAATTGAACCCTTCGAGGAAGATCCTTGCCACTCTGCAAAGATACAGATATAATGGGACCGATGAACGAGGCGGTCGGTTTGCAGGCTGTCTTGTCAGAAGACCCAGGAAGAGCTCAGCTGCTGCAGTGGTGAGTAGCAGGGGCTCAGCCTCTGACTTCATGGCTTTCTCTCTCTACTGAAGCTGAGTTCCTCCCCAAATCCTAAACTGTTCAGTTTGCGTCTCTTTCTACGTCTCATACATATCCTCTCTTACATTATACGCATCCTCTCCACTTAGGGGGTTCACTGCCATGGTCAGCATCAGCAGTCCAGGCACACAAGACAATTTTCTGTCCCTTCAAGCAGGATTGTGCAACGTTTTGCAGCATGACTAGTACTCGGCCAGGGACATTCTAATGTCTCACTCCATCACTGGCCATATCACTGCAGTTATATATTTGCATCAGACTAGTAAAAAAGAGTAAGTTGGTAGAGAAATTATTCTTTTCTGCTGTCATTTCACTCTGTTTTATCCCAGCTAAGGGAGCAAAATTGTCAGCTTACTGCTTGCAAGTGGCCACGTAAGGCTGTGATGCTGCCTAACAGAGTGCTGAGAGAAAAAGCTGAGGTAGCCAATGGAGATTTTAGAGAAACGGGAGCCTGAGGACAGTAGTGTTTATTTTCCAGCCCTAAGAAAAGACAAATATATTATCGTATGGGTTGTAAAGGTTGATTAATGCCAGTACTCCACTTCCCCTCTCTGAAGTGTGCAGGAAAAGAGCCTGTGGAAGTCAATGAATGTTTTGCCACTGCCTTCCATGATTGGGCTCCAGATAAATGGTGATTCATGGAGCCACTTACATGGTAAATGTGAAAAATGAAAATGACCTATCCATTAACTTAATCATCATTCCATCCCTCCTCCAAGGCAAATAAAGTGCTAGATGGAGGCAGATGTTGTTGTAATTGAGGTCTTTTTTCTTATTTGAAGGGACCAATTTCTAAAGGTCATTGATGGAACTTGATGGAAATAAGCCTTTAAAGTGTGAATATTGATGGCTGAGAAAGTGAGTCTTCAGAAGGAAGACTGTGCAAAAAAACATAACTATTTTTTAAAAAATTATGGGTCAAATTCTTCTCTCACTCAGGGCACTATAAATCTGAAGTCATCTGAAGAAATCATTGACTTCAGTGTAAATGAGGGCACAGCCTTCCTCACCGGAACGAGCTTAAGATTTTTATCCTCACAGAGGTGAACAGAACAAAACAAAATTTACTATGATTTTGCCAGAGCCCTGATAGAAGCGGAAAGAAAAGATTATGACTGTCAGACATCCATAAGAGTGTTCCTTTTTTCTCTCCTTCTTGGATCTGCCTTCCTCTCGCAACCCACCCACGCTGTACCTCGCAGGGACTTGCCCTGGTCTGCCGCCGTGGCAGAGCCACCTCCGACTCTCAGCGATTCCCCCCGAGCTCAGGTGTGCAGGGGCTGCTCTCCTGCAGTGCATCCTACGATCAGCCCACATGGAGAGAAAAGGGAGCTCTACAACTCTTAATTCCCTTCTATACTAGAAACTTCAATATTTAGTCCTTATAGTCCTAGAAAACAAGCTCAACAAATGGTTGAAGCATTGATATACTCACAAATGTACAGACTGGAAGGGAGAGAGAGGATCTATCACTTTGTTTCAATTACTTTTTAATGACTGTATTGTCCTCTAACTGGGTTTGCTTTAATCCTTTTCTTTAATTCTCAATCTTATGATGTGGCATCAGCAATCTTATATTTGTCTTGAGGAATGCCTCTACCTTCTCTGTGCTTCACTCAGAAGGTAGGTATTGCTATATGGACTGTTCTAAGGTATTTTTGGAAGTTCAGAAACATATATAGACATTAGGCAGAGGTGAGCTTTTTTTTTTTAATTCTGAGGACAAATTATATCTAAATACAATTTTTATGCTTTAAATTTATTGAAAAATACATATCCCAAATTAGGTATGCTGTTTGTTATTCAAATAACATTGTTACGTAAGAGCAATTCCTCCACTGAAATAATAGTAATCTATAGTTATATACATATTTATTATATGCTTCTATTGTTTCTATTCAGCATTTAGAATATATCAATATATTTTATTTGCACGTTATTCATAATTATTTATATAAATCACATCTAGCTTTATAAACATAAAAATAATATCCTTAGCAAAAACCTACACAGATTTTTAGAGCAAATGTTTATGCCTACTAGAAACTTTTGAAGGATGTCATTTGTAATACTTTTCTGACACAACCTTAGCTGTCATAGCACAAACAGCCCTACTAAGATTCATCTCCTTTGGACAGCTGGTATGGTGTGATACCTAACAGATAAAAGAAATCAAGGAGAAGAACCAGGATAGCCTAGAATACAGGAGTGAGATAAAAAAACATCACAAGTAACAGTCTCTCTCTTAAAAAAAAAAAAAGGGAAGGTCAAATAAGTTTATCCTTCTGAGAATAACACATAGCTCAAATACACAGTTCCTCTCCAGGCAAAAAGAAGATAAATTTACCAACATCCAAGGAAAAAAGTATGGATCGATGATGAGAATTATGCTGCATGATAGCTAACTGTAGTACCATAGGAATGGAGAGCAGAGCAATAGAGATGTTTTGAGTAGGAAAATCAGGGAGAAGCTGGCAGGAGAAGGCATTGTCACTGTAAGGAGGAGTGACAGTGGGGAGGATGCTAGCTACTGTTTGGCATGCTTGAGAAATGCGGAGACAAAATTAACTAGGCAGAGAGACATATACAAAAGAGCAAGATTGCTGAGGAAAAGAAGTATGGCAGGGATTAAAGAAATCATCCAGTAAGCAAAATAAATGCAGGTGAAGTTAAAAATATAGAAAATATCTAAAAGGTACATGTACCTCACAAGGCAGATTGCTCCGCAGGTCAGATTTAGAGTAACTCCTGGGGCTTTGTAAGGCACAAAAACTAGAATTAGCTTTAACCAGTTTATGGGAACTCCTCAAAGACAAGCATAGGTAGTTGTAGTTTTCAATAATACTTACTATGGGACACTGTAGTAAAACCCTGGTTTGCTTCTTAGAGGAACCATATTCTGCAAGTCTTTCAAATAGTTGTAATAAACAATGCCAAGCCTTTATATAATGCAGCAGGAGCTAGCAAAGACCAGTTTTGTATTTGCACTCCAGTGTTCCCTCTGCTACCATAGTATCTACACTGCGCACAGCTACCAATTCCATTTGTATTACTATTACGCAAGAAACTACGCAATGCAAAAGTAATGATTGTGTTGGGTTTTTTTCAAGTTAAAAAGCTGCAAGATAAACTTTATGTAAACCTAAAAAAAGGTGCCCACATAACAACTGCTTTGCAGAAATTCACTTTTCATAAACATAAATGCCATTTCAAATGTAAGTAGCCTTTTGCAGTAAAAGAAAAGAATGAACATTGATTACATAATTTACAAGACTAAGCTATGTTGGATGACTTTTACATCTCTGTAACTACCTGCAGCAGGGTGGTGACCTTTTAGTAGTCTGTACTGGATAGACTTATGTTTCTTCATCTCAGCCCTGTAAAAGTTAGATTTTGAAAAACATGTAGTGCCTTACAGTAGCTTTAAGCACTTCTGAATACTTGGCCATCAGTAAATATTAAGGCATATTAACAAAATCTGGTAGGCTAACTTGCTGTGGTGAGATTTTCAGTTCAGGCAAGGTGGGCAGTGCACAATTTCCACAAGGATTTGAGGTGTCTATCTTGCTTTTATTTTTTCTCTGGAGTAATCCCTGAAATCTTTCTCCATAGCTTTGAAAAATTTGTTCAGTCAAGTTTTCCCAAAGCTACATAGAGGATCATTTTGTAATGCCTATAAGTTTATATTTTCTCTGTTGGGCACTAGCCTTGCTATAAAATAAGGACGTTTATTTGGCTATGCCTAAGGTTTTCCTGGTTTCAGAATGAATACCTGCTGACAAAACTAACTGACTTCTGCAAAAGGGTTCATAAATATCCCCCCTTTACTAAATTGATCAAGTTTTCACATATAATCTGATCAAAGAGCACTCTCAAAATCCCTGCGCTTTCACCGTTCTTAGGAAATTTGATTTTGATTACTAAAAGTGATCTTTTGCCCATTTTTGTGCAGAAATTCTTCCATTTTGTAGCCGGTGATGTATTTTTCAAGCTTGCCTGACAAATATGAGAGAGTAAAAATGTAACAGAAAATTAGACTCAAAGATAGATTTAGCAGTGTCATAATTTTAATCTGGTCATGGTTTAAGACTTGCCATTGCTTCAAAAAACCAAGTAATATTTAATCTGATCTTTCTGCCCAAATGAGATTCCTTTTTAGTCATGATTTTGGTATATAATCACCTAAATTTGAACTGAATTCACTCGGCATACTGCAAACACAACAGTTAGTAGACAAGCAAGGAGCAGCAGCTGGCAAACATTAGTTCATTTAGTACATTACTAAAACTATTTTTCAGGCACCTGTAAATATTGGCAATATGGTTTTACTACAATACCAAATATTTCTGTTTGAAGTAAGACAACTCAGCCTACACATATGACTTGGGATAGAAGTGCCTGTGTTATCACTCAAGTGATACCTGCAGTTTGAACAGACTTTGTATCCCTAAAGCCTATGAAGCATGACTTTTCTTGATTGTTATTATCGGGCTTTATTGCTGGACATTTTCCACTGACACTTTTGTATAAATGCAAATAGAAAAATGTAAAATGTTTAACCTTCTATTCAAGCCTCGTGATTCACTTAATTTGTGCAAAAATCCACAGAGTTGTCCATTACATCCTCAACTCTTCCAAATTTCCCTGCCTGTCCTTCACACCTAAGCCATCTGTTTGTCATTTCTTGGCATTCCCCGTACCTCTTTCACAAATGAACCATCTGCTCAGAGCCTTTAAACTTCTATTTACAATACATACTCTTTTATCTATTTTACAACTCTTTGCATATGTCAAAATTTTAATTACATAGTCACATATTAGGATGCCATTGTCTCAGGGGGCTTTTTCTAACAACAGTACCTGTGATGGGCTAGAAGGCATTTAAAATGTGTTTTATGGCTTGCTGATATATGATATTTATGAAGAGCGCAACAAATTTTGAAGTGAAGAAGCAGATGATACATGAAGTCAATAATTGTTCCAAGACACCTTCAAGTGATTGATGTCTAGATAATTCCATAAATGCTATTGCTTTATTAAAATACAATAACAATATTAACTTATATGAAAATTCATTTTGGCTAACAGCTAATGCATTTAAATTTCATGTAATCTAATGCAGTCTTATCCTGTTAGGTTGGGGAAAAAAAGAGGTTTCTTTCCAGAAATTTACTAGATACCTCAAATCTCATAAAATATAAGAAGGTATGAATGATTTTATAAATATGATTAAGATATCGCCCTCCCAAACAAGAAAGGCAAAACTAAACAAAAAACAGCTAAGAAAATTAAACAGTACCAGTTATATTACAATACAGACGTATATGATGCATGCATGCAAACAAAGCATTTCCTCACTCCATTCAGATGGAGTTTCATCCACACAGATGAAACACTTTTTATACAAATTGCTGAGGAATGTTCCCTGTTTCTTCAGGATGAGTTTGCTTAGTTGATGTCATTTTAGGACTATTTTGTATGCTGATCAAGAGTGGGGGGAGTTTTAGTAAGACAAGGTATTAGAGGAGAAAGAAGCAGCAGGTCTCTTGCCAGATGGTCCACAAAACAAAAGAGGAATTACTGAGCATTAGTAGAATGAGATTCCCTTTTGCTGGACTTCAAGGGCTTTGCCTGCATCTCTCTTTTCTGCTCTTTAAGGTGTGAGGGTTGGTCAACTTCTCTGTAAAAAGGAAGGATGTACCAGGAATGAAATCTAATGATACATGGAAAGCACATCGGTAGGTGTCCTGGTTTCAGTTGGGATAGAGTTAATTTTCCTCCTAGTAGCTGGTACAGTGCTGTGTTTTGGATTTAGTATGAGAATAATGTCATAACACACTGACGTTTTAGTTGTTGCTAAGTTTATACTAAGTCAAGGACTTTTCAGCTTCCCATGCTCTGCCAGTAAGGAGGTACACAAGAAGCTGGGAGGAAGCATAGCCAGGACAGCTGACCCAAGTGGCCAAAGCGATATTCCATACCATATGACGTCATGCTCAGTTTATAAACTGGGGGGAGTTGGCCAGTGGGCAGCGATTGCTTCTCGGGGACGGACTGGGCATCAGTCGGCGGGTGGTGAGTGGTTGCATCACTTGTTTTTCCTGGGTTTTGTTTCTTTCTCTCTTTTTGTTTCTTTCCTTTTCCGTAGTAGTAGTAGTAGTAGTAGTAGTAGTAGTAGTAGTAGTAGTAGTATTTTATTTCAATTATTAAACTGTTCTTATCTCAACCCATGAGTTTTCTCACTTTTACCCTTCCGATTCTCTCCCTCATCCCACCGGGGTCAGGAGGTGAGCAGGTGGCTGTGTGGTGCTTGTTTGCCAACTGGGGTTAAACCATGACAGTAGGGAAGTGTTGTTATCTTTGGCTTTGAAAAAAAAAAAACACAATCTTGAGAGAGATACAAACAGGTTCAGCACTATCAGAGGAAGGTCTCCCACCAAAGCACAGGTGAGATGAGTCTGGTTGCACCAGAGCTGATCCTGAATTGGAGGGTTGACTTGGAAATTACAGTCTCTGCAATTAGCTTTTTACAGAAATAGGATAGGCTATAGAAACCTCTGCTCCCTCATCTGCTTGCAGGGAGGACTAAGAGCTACACAGAAGTCCTATAGAAGTAGATCCCAATCAAAACAACATTAAGTACAGAAACACTTGCCAGTGTCTAAATGAAAAACTTTTGAAATGGTTTAGTTTACTGTACGTACAATTCTAGGAAACAGTTGTTGAAATTCAGCTGCTTAGAGCAACTCCATCTCAAACTGAGCACAGAATCACTCCAATCCACTTGACAGTAAATTGATCTGTGAATGTATTGCAGGTGGCTGCTCCATGGCAGACATACATACACGCATGTCTGAAGACCAACAGAAGACCAGCTGGTGGGAGGCAGGATCGTAAAGACGACTTTTCCACAAATGCCACAGACACAATACTAGAAGTAAGCCATTTTCCAAATAAACCTGCTTAAATAACCCCGTGCACCATAGACCATTTTGTATGTCATTTGCTTCAGGATGGCTGGGAGATGGGATCCTGTAGACACAGTGTCAACAGCACAATTAAATCCCATCAGGGGAAGTGCATCTCTTCCCTTTCTTTTCCATTTTTTCCCTTGGCACTCAAAGACTTTGCATGGTACCACACACCTTCATATTTCTGAAAGCAGGGGTAGCTTTGCTGCAGGGTAGTGAGGTAAATCAAGCATTTTGATACTTCTTTGCCTCCATCTAGTTCTGCCCACGGAGTGATGTATTTTTTGTGAAATTTTATTAGCTTGACTAGAGTGAGCAGCTGTCCTAAGCCTAAAATTATACACAGTATTGGAGCAATTCCAAAAGAGCTATTCTAGGCATGCAAATGAAGGAGACAATCCCACCTTTTTTGTAATTGATTAAGGTAAGTAACTAAAGCCTGAAACAACTTGAAAGGAGCCCCTTCCCTTTTAATTATGCCTCTTTTTTAATAATGTAGCTTTTGAAATCACCGTCATAACACTGAGAAATTTTAATATCTCCATCTAATGCTATTGTGTACATACCTGCAATCATGGCTTCTTTACAGGAATTAAGGAATCCAAGTTCCTCGTAATATTTTTTAAAATTCCTTTAAAAATTGGCTATCATTATCCCTCAATTTACCAACTGATTTTCTGTTGCCTAACTAGGGCTGCACAAATTAATAACAGATTTAAGTCATCTTCAGGCATTATGATTTCTCTTCTCCACCTATTCAAACAGTGGGGATTATACTCATAAAGCAGGTCAATACCACCTGATTTAATACCCTATTTTCAGTTGCTTTCAAATCCTCAAATTTAATCATGCAGCCTGAATGATCAGCTACATTTTTTTTTGAGAAATTTCAATTTTTTAAAAAAAGACATTCATTTTGGAAACAGGTTTAAAGAACAAGACATCATATTCTTTACATAAAAGTTCTTATAAATTTTCAGCTGAAATGCTTTAATGTTTTTATGGTTTAAATTAGTGACGTGGAACACCTTTTCGGTTCTTCGTAAGTTGATAAAGAATAGTAGAAAACAAAATTAATTTCTTTCAATATGGAATTGTCTAAGTTACAGACCCAAATAGAGAAAACTCATTAGATAATAACTCTCCCTGTGTTGTCAACATCCGTTACCTCAGTGCTTCTTGTACTGTTTCTGTACCAGCAAAACAAGAGTTTAGAATCGATTGAACTATATTTTCTCACCAAAGATGACACAAAAATATGATCTTCTGTGATGTATCTGTTCTTTTTTTACTGCCTATAGACAATGAATTCATACATATTTTATGAAAACCTTTCACCAAAAGCTCTTGCAATCCTATAAAAATGCTTGTATGTTGTGTTTTTTGAGATGCAGGAAGATTGATATTTGGAAAAATGATGGACTTCAAAAATAACTTTGGATTCTCTGACCTGCTTCACTAATGCACACTGCTGTAAAACCAGGGTGGGTAGAAAGTGCAACTCGCAGATAAGGAAAGGTGGAGGCATGTCCTGAGGCTTCATGGCACTGATCATGACCTCTCAGCCAGGCGCTCCTGTTGCTGGAGCTGTCTCCTCCTCTACCAACCTGCTAAGACTGGTGAGAGAATACATCAGCCCCATCTGCCTAAGAACAAAGAATAAAACTGTGCTTTAAAAGTGTCTATCTCTTGCTTTCTGGCTATTTCTATCATAATTTAATAATCTTCCTGCTTTCCAGCACTCTGTGATCAGAGGGAGGTGTTTGCACCATTTGTTATTAATGTTTTTTCCATCCATTCTAGTTGCCACAATAGCTCCATCATCAACAGGCTTGAAGTATGAACAATTAGATCACGATTTTCTTTAAGCATGTACCAGACATCACAAAAATCCAGCTGTTTGAACAAAGTGAAGTATCATCTTTGAGAGCAAATGCTGTTTGCAATCTTACAATTTGCAGACTAGAAATTAAATGACTATTTTTATCCTCCCTTTCCTGCCAGACACTAACAAAATTTGTCAAAGTAAGCATGCTTAGGATTAAAGTTTTATTGATTTTTTTTTTTTTTTTTTTTTTTTTAAGGCGGAGCCTTGCTATGAGTGAAATTTTTTTTGTTTTTTTTTTTTTTTTTTTTTTTTTTTAAGGCAAACTTGAAATGTGGCACATAAAGTTTTCATAGCTGCATTAGACTGCAGAAGACTTCCTGGCCCAGATTCCAACTCCTGCTGCCTCCTGTTCGCCTGCTGAGAGCTCCTGATCCCAATCATGGTGACAGTCTTCAATCCACTGCAGCTACCTGGCTCACAGCTTGGTCAGGGCAACCAAACGCTAATGCAGAGGGGTTCTTGAAGGAAGGAGAAGTGAGAGATGGAGACTGAGAGAAACACCTATGGGAAAAAAGAATATCACCCAGTAGTGGACATCACCCGCAGGTTAATGGGAATGGTCGCCAGCCTGGGAGCAGGTCGCAGTCATAAAGGAAAGTTGGTTTATTCAGTGCTCACTCTGAAAGGCTTCTGTTGGGTTATTTTATGCAGTAGTATTGTTTTTATTTCTAGGTTTGAGAGATGGCTTTTTTTGTGTTGAATTTTCATTAGCTTTGTCTTTCGTTTCTGTCAGTTGTCTTCCATTCCCTTCTTAGCATTTACCATACATAAATCCACGGTTCTGAGATGAGAGGAAAAGCAGAAATATTTTAGGAACTACTGTTTTCAGAAGTTCCCTTGTTAAACTGCTTTCTGAGGTGGTTACCCACCAGCTTTCCATGAGCTTCTAATCCCATTCTCTTGAATTCAAGAGAGTCCCATGGTCTTCAGTTAACTAGACCAAATCAGGCACAAATTTTTAACTGGTTTTCCAAATAGCTCATTGGTGTTCACTACCTGAATTGTTCCTTGGGTTACCAGTAGAGGCTAAAAGACCTAGTGTTGTGATGTAAAATTCAATAGCTTTTGTAATATTTTCATTTACTTGTAATTGCATAGCAAAGGGGTGGTATTTAAATGGTAACTTTTTACCTGTGTTACAGGAGATGAAGGAGGAGGTCCTGGAGTCTTGTATTACGTACTTCAGTGAGTACAGCTGAATTCCTGAAACTTCTATAAGGTCAGTGACATTAATTGTGATCTCTAGCCATATCTGCTTAGTGGTCCAAAAACAACTATTGCTAAGGGAAAAATAATTAGTTTATGATGTTATTTGATAAAGATAGGAGTGAATAATTTTAATGCAATCCAGAGAGATACACCAATTTACAGCATCTGCTAAAGCGTCAGCTTCATCTAAAGAAAAGGCTGTTGCATAGCTTTTACATAAGCATATTGAGCAGACATGCAAAACATCAGCACTTGCAGTAGTTGCTCTAGTTCAGAAAGATTACATACCTATAAAGAGGTACAAACAAGCAGCAGATTAAGGAGGACTGCAGGGGACTACTGAGTCCTACACAACTTCATGTAGATGAATTTTTAACAACAGGAGCAAATAACTACTAGAAGGTACATTATTATGTAAAGTATGAAAACAGAATTTACATGTCTTCTTCCTGAAGCAATCAGGATTTTTTGTATTTCTATTGCTAATTGAAAAGAAGATAAGATAAAACACATAGTCTGCCCAGCAGCATCACAAGCCCCAAATAACTTAGTCTCACAGTGCTGAGTATAATTTGTGGTGCCAGTTATACTGGGCAGGGTAAGGAGCTTCCCATAAAATGATCCCCAATCTCAATTAAAAATTCCGCAGTTACCTCTTGGTTTATCTGAAACTAAAGAAGGCTGCTCTCTCTTGCAGTCAAAACATGTCATATGCATATTCTCACACAGAAAGCAGTAGAGGCTCTAAAGCCTATCTTAGAGCGTGTTTGATTTCCTGGCTGCCTTATTTGTTTACAACAATGCTCTTAAAATTGTCTCTACCATCTGTGTGGTTTCTAGTTGTTTGAATGAGAATGAGATATTAAAATGCCATCCAGATGTCTAGATGCATATCAGCATTAACATATTATGCAAATTGTCACAAGGATAGGTTTTTTTCCTCTTAAACAAAACAATATTTTTAGAGGGAATGGAAAGAAGTAAATCTGTGAAGGATGACAAGCAAAAAATGCACTGAGCATATTCAGCTGAACTTTTCAATCACTTTTTATGAAAAGATTAGATACAAAGTGTCCTTAGTTGTTTTTACTGTAAATCTATAGAAGGACAATTGGATGAAAACATAATCTTAAAAAAAAAATCCACAAAAAGCAACAAAGCACCACTAAGCCTGAAGATCTCATAAAATGAATTCAACAAAGTGAAATATAAAAGTTGCTTCTGTGTATTTATCTCATGAGAACGGGACTTCATGAACAGTAATAACAAATACCTGTTGGCTACTAAGCATCTAATTTAAAGAAACCTTTGGCTCTGACTCTACAGATGTTTATACTTGGAGATAAGTCCACGGAATCAACAGTGCAAGATCATACCTGAGCCTTCATTGCTCTCAAAAAATAAGAACTGGGATCAGAAAATTAAGATAGATATCTTTAACTGAGGTTGATTTTTTTTCTGGGACCTTGATTCTTACAACTAAAAAAATAAACGTGATGTCTCCTGAATTTCTCCTTAAAGTTTGGTGTGTTAAAAAAAAAAAAAAACAAAAAAAAAAAAAACAGGGAACGTTGCAACAAAACCCTGAAAGTTATTTTTTGGAACACTGTTGGTATCAAGAACTAAGGGTGGAAGATGGCCCCAGCTGGTAGGTTCTCCAGGGAGGCTGGGTACCGATGCAGGGAATGAGCTGTGAATAGGAGGAAGAAGAGATTCTATCACTCAGCAGGCAAATTTTCATGGCTTTTAAAACTGGAAAGGAAATTGGAATTCAAACAACTGGAAAATTGTCTGATCTCCTCTATCTCATGGAATTTCACTCAGCTACCATGCATTAAAGCCTACCAACTTGCATTTGGGTGAAAAGATAGCAGGGCAAGTGCATACCTATGCTTGGGTTTTCCTTCATAGTTTCATCAGCAATACAGGCATGAGACATTTTGTCTTTGGTGATATATATTCCTTTCACAAATTTTAGCTTTCAGATTTGTGAACCAAGGGTTATATTTTCCTTAAAAATGTGTTGCACATAGAACACTTAAATGAATTTCACTTAAATCAATTATTGTTGAAATCAGTATGTGTGTGCAGCAACACCACTTTTATGGTAACTTGAGTGATACTTTTCCAAGAGAAATAAACAAACAGTAATTCTCTCTGAATACAGCTCCTGACAGTCATGGTCCAGAAGCTGTCCAGATGACCCCTTCAGCTTGAAAATAATATGAATTAGTTGCATATTGGTTCAATCAAAATACTCAAATCTGAATATTTACAGCTTTCCACCAAAGTTTTGAGTTTCCATGCATTCCAGATCAAAATGTTATGTGGTCAGCAGAATCTGTAGCAAAGACTTTTTCTTTTGAATGGAAATGGGGAGTCATGGGTTTGTAATACTCCATTTAAAATGCATTATTTCCAGCTATGTTTGTTTATAAAAACCTGTAGTTCTTACAAACTATGCCTTCCTGTCCCCACAATGAGTAAAATAAGAGCATGAGAATGGGCATTAGGAAGTCCTCCATCTGCGTCCCGTCCCCTCTGCCCCCAGACTGGATCAACCCTACTTCTGCTCTTTCTGAAAAGATATTTGTCTGCTCTGTTCCTGCAGGCTACAATATTGGACACATCTTACAAAGTATTTCTGGACCACTTATTCCAATGTTTTACTATCCATCCTATCAGAATTATTTTCCTCATATGCAAATCTATCACTTATTCTGCCCACCATCCCTGTGGAGCACAGATTATTTCCTTGGCTGTCATCTCCAGGGTTTGGACACTAGAAAAAAAGAAGCTACAAATTTTAATCCCATCTACCTTATTTTGTAGGGTTTTGGGGACAAAGAAAACCAACAATCAGAGATCATCCCCTCTCCTAAGAATCACTCATAATTCACTTTGTCTCTGGTATGTCATCAGCTTAAAATACTCTTAAGTCTGTGATTCTGGTAGATCTTTTAATTTATATTAATAATCTCAGTGCTTTACTTTAAACAACAGAATAGTTATATTTCCAATGTTCACCATTTTTAGTATATGCTTTATAAGCAATATGTTGGCAAACTGTGCAGAACTTCAAAAGAACTCACACAAGCCTGTGAAAACTTTTGGGGTTGATGTATTTTGACTTAATTTAACTCAAGGGCATATGGTACATTAGCTAGAATGGGGCCTGAGTGCAAAAAGATATTTGAAAAACAGTAGTAGTTCAACTACAATCACCATGAAAAGAGTGTTTGAAAAACAAAGTATTTGGAACAAAGAAAATGGGGAAATACATTTTACAAGAGGATTCCTGAAGAGGCTGTAGCCATCGTAGAGGAATTGTTGCAAATGCCAGGAAACTGAAGTATGATTGCAAAGGCACCAGTGGCGATTTCATGCTGGGGGTGATCAGATGAAGGAGTAAAAGAAAAGCCAGGGAGGCTATTCCCAGATGCATTTGAAACCTGTTGCTATACCATGGTCTACTCAAAAGCCATCAATTTTGCCAATAGAAATGGTTTGTAGTGAAACACAAAAATCATAGATACGTTCTTTGGCTTCAAATATTTTAACTAAGTCTAACCTTAAGCTGAATATCAGGATAAAAATAAAAATGGAGTCATATAAAGCAGGGGTAAGGGAAGAAGGGTTTTTCCAAAGTCACCCACTCCATCATTTTTATGTCAAGATGGCATAAACCAGACTTAAATCGTGTCTGACAGGTGTCTGCTTAACCTGTCCTTCCACTGATAGAAATTCCACATTATTTATTCCACTACCTACCTGGCCTTTAGGCTGGACTTTTTTTTCGCTAGTGTTTAACCTAAATTTTCCTTGCAATTTAATCATGGAAATTATCCTATCCCCTTCCTGATGGCAAGGAGTACACTTTACAGCCTTCCTCCCTACAGAGAACAGAGCTAGAGCCGACGCCATATAGGTTAGAACAACCATTCGCTTTTGTGAAGGCATTGCACCTCCCTTATTGTCCTTCTCCAGACTAACCAAGCTCAGTTATTTCAGGCTTTCCTCACGCATCATGTTTTCTGCAGTTCTGACTATTTGGCATGTTCTCCTCAGAATTCCCTTTTGTTAATCCGTATCGTTTTAGAAATATTGAATCCAAGACAGGCCAGAGTACTCCAGCTGTAGTCTTACTGATGAGTAGCCTTGAAGAATTACTTCACATTTAAAACATACTATTCCTGTTTATTTATCCTGACTTGATGTCTGATTTTCTTTGTTAATGACACTCCTACTCTCTCCCACCACAGCTCCCTTCCACTGCTTCTTTCCTACCCACAACCCTGTTACCTTATCACCGAAAAGCATTAGGTTGGCTTGATATGATTTGTTCTCAAAACATCCATGCTGGTTCTTTTCTTATCATCTTTTATCTTCTGAGTGCTTAAATAGATTGTCTGACTATTTATTCTGGTATCTTTCTGGGCACAGAGCAGAGAATGATTGGTCTGTAATTCCTCAACATTTTTTAAACATATTACCTTATTATTGTTCTTTTTTTGTCTGATACCAGTGGCATATAATCTTCACAAAGAGAGTGTCTATTATGTGTGTATTGAGGGCTTAATCCACAGAGAAATGTAGAAGAAAGGATTGTATTTCAGCTGCTACTGCAGCTACTCCTGAGTGAGGATGACAGTTCCAGTGCTTGGTGGATCAATGATATCACAAAAATTGATCTTTAATAAATAGGCTGAGAGTTTGTGTACCCTGTAGCAGACAGTAAAAAGGTATGCACTACGATATATACATGTTGTATACATCATAGCAAAATATATGCATGATCCCATCCTCAGGGGGGCAAAAATATATTTTATATCTTTCAGTTTGTGCATTTACTGGTTTTTTGCTGTAAAACCACCAGAGATTTCTAATGATAATTCTCAAATGCCACTGTAATGTCACAAGAGAGTAAAAAGAAGGAAATCTAATCGTATAGTTTAGTTCCTTCGGTCACTAAAACAGGAATCCTAGCCTGGTTGAAAAAAATATTGCTGTTTTGAGGATTGCTAACTATTCAGAGAATAAATCTGTTTGTGGATTATTAACTGCAAAGTAAAAGCCTATTTGCAATGAATGAACTATAGCTGCTTTTTGTATTGGTGTGTTTGGAGTGTCTGCAGCCAGATACAAACATTTGTAAACAATCCATCCATACAGCTTCATTTAGAGTTCCTGAGAGTTATGAACTGACGCCAAGAGGATAATAAATAGACCACCAGATTTTTTTTAAATCTCATTTTTGCTTGGCATGAAGGGAGTTTTAGTAACACTTCTTAAAGCAACAGGGTATTGTCTGCTGAACTTTATTAACTGCAAAAGATAGAGCTCCTGTTGGTGAGACCCTCCAAATGCTAAAAGCAGAACCTCGTTTACAAGGTACTGAAGCAGGGGTCCAAACTCACCATATCGCAGACTTGTGCACCCCAAACTTTCACAAAGGACCTGGCAGAAAAAGCTCTTGTGATATCGTTTTAGAAAGGAAACAATAGTAAAAACTTGCTTCGCTTGAATCCTTACAGACTATGCAATCCTCCTGGATGGCAGCTAGTCCTTATTTACAGTGTAAAATTAGCCCTTACTTACAGTATAATATTATCTTAAAACTCAAATTAAATGTAAGGTCTCTCAGCTTCTGTTATTCAGGTGCAGTAGAGGATTAATGTGCATTTCCTATGCATGGTTACAAGCAGAATGAAGCTCTGCTGCTGCTGTTCACCCTGAAAAACATTCGTGATCCCAAAGGCCAAACCAACTGGTTTTCAAGCATTCACACGAAAGTTTTAACTCATGCTCTCACAAGTCCAAAGTATGAATGACTGATATAATATATTCTAGGGTTTAGCTGTTGTCATTCTTCTGGCTTTTATAGTTGCTCTCACACATGGTGGTATAAGCAGTGGCTGTATTCTCACGTTTTCACATACGCAAGGGTGTTTTACTGTGAACTATTTTGACACTTTCAAAAATGGCTAATTACACACATTTAGAGGTCTCTTTCAAGGCCTTACCCAAAACATATTGATCCACCATTGACTCTTGTTGCCCTTAATAGACTGGTGGGCAGTCAGGCTCTTTCTGCTGTATTTGATCTCTGCTGCTTACCAGAAATGCAATTTCTTTTCCAGCAGAGATCTGGGCACACTTTTCATTTTGTATCTTCCTGCATTACCTCAGTAGTTGTTTTTCTTGCTGTTTGAACCTTCTGCACAGAGACCTTCAAGGGAAATAACAGAATTGCATCAAGGGAAATAAGAGATTTGATGTAATCCTGAGACACGTTTTAGTTAAACATAGGCAATTTGTCTTAGAGCAGTTCAATATCTGGATATAAGTATATGTCCTTTGTATACCTGAGATAATATTGTCTATCCCAGAAAGCTATGACTCTCTTAATTAAAATAGATCAAGTGATAGCAATAATTTTACTGGCATATTAAGAAATAATTAATTTTTATTTGAGCCTGAGTCCTTCACAATGACTTTCCTTAAGCACTTGATGACTGAGCTTCAGTTGCACAAAATATTCTTAACACACTAATTTTAGCAATAAATATTTTATTTGAAGTTATTTCTTAAAGGCTTCTCAAATAGTATATGGAGAGGTAATATTAGACTTTCTCAATTTACAGTATTACCTATTTGTATGTAACTATCATGTGCAGATAAAATACCTGGTAATTTGCTTTCAAGCACCAATACCTTTTCAAAGAAATACTTTTAAATCTACTGAGGAACATTTCACAGAGTGAAAATGATGAAAATAGGTTAATACATCATTTATGATGAATGATTTGCTCAGCCCTATGCAAAATACAGGAACATTTTTAATCAGTTAAATCAAAGGTCTATGAAAAGAGGTGAAGCATATTGTTTTCCTCATTTTTCTCAGTTTCATGGCAGACTGCCTTACTTACTTACTAGGCCTTAACTTTGCAACTTGTCATGTGGCAGCTGGACAATAAAGACCTGTGCCTGAAAAGATGAGAAACTCTGGGCAGTACAAGCAGGAATAGTGGCATTGCTGCCTGATCTTGTCTCCTTTTTTAGCCACAATGTCTGTGTCCTCTGCTTGAGCAGCATGACAGCATGTCTTCTTCCCCCTTTAATTCCCTTTATACATAGTTATAACAAAGACATTGCAACTGGAGAAGCGATAGAGTGCAGAATAGAAAATGAATTCACGTTAATCATGCAGGTACACCTCACTGGATAATTAATAGCACATCTTCCTGCCCACATGTAGGACTTCAGAACTGATTAACTGGCAGCTTTCACTGCTGTCACGCCATATAAGATAGTATGGCAATAAAAGAGGATTCAGCTTCACAGCATCATATAAGTTTTGTTCTGTTTTCTTCATAGTAGCTAGTATGGGGCTCTGTTTTGGATTTGTGCTGGAAACAGTGTTGATAACACAGGGAAGTTTTCATTACTGCTGAGCAGTGCTTGCACACAGTCAAGGCCTTTTCTGCTCCTCACCCCACCCCACCAGCGAGCAGGCTGGGGGGGCACAAGGAGTTGGGAGGGGACACGGCTGGGACAGCTGACCCCAATGACCAAAGGGATATTCCATACCATATGACGTCATGCTCAGCATATACAGCTGGGGGAAGAAGGAGGAAGGAGGGGACGTTCGGAGCGATGGCGTTTGTCTTCCCAAGTCACCGTTACGCGTGATGGAGCCCTGCTTTCCTGGAGATGGCTGAACACCTGCCTGCCGGTGGGAAGTGGTGAATGAATTCCTTGTTTTGCTTTGCTTGCATGCACGGCTTTGGCTTTACCTGTTAAACTGTCTTTATCTCAACCCACGAGTTTTCTCACTTTTACTCTTCCAATTCTCTCCCCCATCCCACTGGGGTGTGGTGCTTAGTTGCCAGCTGGGGTTAAACTATGACAATCTTAAATTTCATTGATCGTAGCAATGTGAACCAGAAAATGTGAGATATGGGGAAAGTATCTCAGGGAAAAAAGCATAAGAAAACAGTTCTTCAAACCTAAAAATAAAAAAGCGGAAGAACAACCTACTAACCAACGTAACAAATTTCTAAACCGAGGTTGCAAGAGAAAACACTTAAATCCCACAAGAAGCAATTAGAAGATCCTGTGGAACTAGTGCCTTAAAAAGATGAGTCTCCAAAGGAATGAACTGCTTTGTCCTCATATCTTTTTTTTAATTATTGTTCACATGGAATTCATCTAACTGCTTATTCTCTCCACAGTGTTTGAATGTTGCTTTTCCCTTTCAGAACCATTATCTGTCCTCTATTGTAAGGAGGTATGAATAACTAAAAGCTTTCAAGGCTGCTGAAGTACTTTTTTATTTCTCTTTGTAGAACACAGAGCCTGTAGGAGGGAAATTGCAAAATATTGTTCTTCTCTAACGTGTGTTAGAGAAGTACTTGGCTTATTTACTCATATCCCACCTGAAACAACCCACAGATTCATTTAAATAAATAAGCTTGCACTACACAGTAAGTTTTTATGTCTGGAGTGGGGCAAAGACAGTAAGGGAAATTTTCTCTTGTGCGGAGTGGATTAGTCCATGCTTAGCCTTTTTTTTTTATTCCTTTTCAGTTTTACTGCTTCCCTTGTAGAGGGGGTTTGAGCTGAAAGAGTTTGGGAATCTCATAATCCAGGGCACTTAGTCCCTGGTTTTAGACATTTATCACCTTCTAGATCAGCTCACGTGTGGTTTAAAATGCATCTTTCTTTGTAATTCTTCAGTCACAGTCACCTGGAATCTGAAAAGGCCTTTATACCACTGAATCTGTTACCTGCTGTCGTGCCCATAGTGACTACTGCTCTTCCTTAGAGGTAACAGGAGACATATTACAAATCTAGGTTAATAGGTTTTATGATCAATCAACTCAAAGGCACACACTTGTCCTATTAATAATGCAAATGTGATAGGATTATTGAGTTATGAGTAGCTTATACACAAATATTAGCCACTAATACATTCATTAAAGCTGAGTAAAGTATTAATTAGCTTTGATGCTGCTGGATTGCAGAGTAATAGATAGTTTTACCAAGGCCTGCTTGAATTGATTAGTGTGATCCCATGCTGTGCACTGTGTTTCCACAACAGAATTGATCTTTTTCCTAGATGAAGACAAACAGCGTTCTAAACCACATTTGGGGATGTTTCTGACTAAGCGTGGTTAGGGAAATAAGTAATAGAAATATCCTGCTAGAGAGTTTTATCCTGTATGAGATCTTATTCTGAAAGTAACCATTTTAATTTTGATATGATAATTTTTAGATCCAAAAGAAAAGTAGAATAAAAGATTCTCCACTTTCACTGTGCACTGTAGGGGTATAGGCAGTCTACCAGAAGTGAGATTATTCTCCAGTATTCCTGAAATGCTGCTTCCTAAAGTGATTTTCCTGTTCTGTCAATCTTATTTATCATGAAACTGTCAGCTTTGACTTTTCCAAACTGCAGGTAAAAAACCCACCATTTGATAGTGTCTGCATAAGCAGATGCCTGTAGCTCATGCTTATTATTGAGTCTTAAAAATGTGGCCCTCAGCATCTATAGTCATCCAACTTAGCAGTGGCAAAAAATGTATCTCCATACTCACAAGAAAGGCTGAAAGTGCTGAACAGTGTAGTTTGAACACAAATTATATATAAGTAAACTCAGAAAGCAAAAAGATCACAGCTGGCATGCATGTTAGGCAACCGTGCACTTCTCAAAGATGCTCAGATATGAATCATGTATTTTAAAGCCAGTTAAAATACTGTTGCAGAAATGCAGTCATAAAATATTACTGCCAATGATTTGAAGGAGATATATGTTGTTCAGTAATTATGCAATAATTGAAAAAATGATTTTTATTTCATTACTTTTTTTGCTTGTCTCATCCTGGAGGAATGACAGCAACAATCATACATGGGAAATCATTATCCTAATGTGGTAGCCACTGTGGATTTCTGTGCTGGTGAAAGTAAGAAAAACTGGCCTTCTCAGCATGCTGACCACAACATCAATGAAGGCACTCATTGATGAGAGTATAAATATTGGTACTTTAATATTACACAGGTTTAACAACAGGAACTGTTTTTTTTTCATATACCTTTTAAAGGGTCTGAGACAAGCCTATGAAAGAACAAGATTATTTCTAACAATATCACTGGGCTAAATTGACATGGGGTCATTTTACTGCATGTATTAAGGGATAGAAAAGTTTTTCAAGGTTTGACCTGAGTGAGTGCCACACAGAGATGAATATTCTCAAGGTCTCAAAAGGCTCTTGATCAAGGAAAATTTCAGTTTCCTCACAGTTTTTTCCCCAACTCTAAATGGCTCATTGTCCCAGTAATATTATCTCATTTCTCTGACTTCTGAAAGTGCCTTTTCTTTTGTAGCACTTCACTGACAGTGAGTGGCAGTTGTTCATTAACCATTATCTCTTCTAATTTTCTGTGAACTAATTGTAAGGAGCATAAGAAAAGCTATTAGAATAGTAAAGCACTGAGGGTTAAGAGAAGAAAAAGAGCGGGTCAAGATTACATTGGGTCATCGCAATTTACAGCAATATTTCTTTCAAAAGATGTGAAGGTCTAAAAGTCAATTGTTAAAAAGAAGGCAGAAACAGACCTGCTAATATCAATTCAAAAATCAATAGAAATGTCCAGTTTGATATGAACCTCTATAGCAATGTCTAGGGAAAATACTTACCTTATGACATGACAAGCATCTTTATTGCATAGGTTAAATGAGGCAGTAAAAGGAAAAATACTGCTAGCATATCGGAGCATAGCAGTAGAACTGAAGAACAGACATACCGAGGCACAAAGCTGAGATAGCCAAAAAAGAAAAAGAAAAAAAAAAACCCCTAACAAAAAAACCTATTGGAGCTGATGCTTACAGTGCAAAGCTGATGTCTGAAGAAAGGAACATGCTTGGTAATCAAAAAGCATCATTTATCTGGCTAATGTTTCCCAGAATTTTGAAAGAAATAGAAATAACACTATTAAAACTATTGCAGATTATGAGTAAAGTAATTTTGCTCATGTTTGCATTAACTTGACTAACCGCAGCAGGAGATTCCTTATAACTTTAGCTGATTATGAATACAAATCATCAGGTTTATATATATATATCTCACTCATAGTTAAAATTCATTTTTGATAGCAATGAATGAGGATGGTAAAAAATTGTAAATCAAAATATGTACTTGAACAATGTCCTGTTGTGTCAATGTGATTTCAATAACTCACGATAAAAAGGTAGAAAAAATGTGAATGACAGTTGTGGGAATAACATTTTTTGTATTTTCCTGTCTTTCAGAATTTAGACTAATAGGTGGATGTAGCATGAAAAGACAAACAATGATGGAAAAAATAGCGACATTGGTCACACGTAGCAAACAAGTAAGACATAGGCATCTTTATAAATCAAATCTACAGCTAGAGCACAGACGGATTAACAGGTGGTGAAACAACAGATGACATATACAACACTGATGGTGAAGAAATATGACCAGGTTGAATAGTTTGGACAAGCTTTAATTCAACACAGCCCACTTTTGAAAATTGATGGCTTTTAAAATAACTTAGGAATGTTTCTGCTGGCCCCTGGGACTAGGAACTAATCCAGCACCATTGTCAGGATAACAAACAATAAAGCTGAGCAGTTGCTGATGATCACTTGCACCAATTTGAAATTATTCTTGTGACCAATTACTCAGGCTGTGGCTGGAATCAGTTCGAGTTGTTCTGACTACACAGTGCAGTATTTCCACAGCTAGAGATGCACCACCAGATCAGAAGTTAAAATGTTAAAATAATGTAAGGCAAAGGATTCATTGGCATGCAAAGGTTCTCACTACTTAGGTGGGGGATAGCGAGGAGGGTATTGCTGAATTCCTTATGGATGATACCAAAAATAAATGTTAGCCTTGGAGTAAATTAAAGGCAAGTAAACAGAGCAGCAGAAATATCAGTCATAATAATGAAGGTGGAAGTAGATGGCTTCTCCAGATTGGTAACCTTCATCAAACAAATGCAGGATGAGATCATTTGAACACAGACTGGAAGAATTATGGAATGAAAAATAAGTTGAGTAAATCAACAAGCATGCCAGGTGATATTCTGCAGTGAAGATGGAGGTTTCGTTTTTAATTTACTGAAAAGGCACATTCTATTCTCACAGGGATGAAGCTACAGGGACTCATTGCCAAGAAATGCTGCTGGGTACAAACCTCCATCCCTTCACCCAGAAGACCGTTGATGTGCTTGCAGGACAGAACTATTTATGAAGAAACTTTTTGTACAAGGTATGCAGTGTTATGTGCATGTGCACAGTTCAATGTAAGTCTAAAATAAGCGCCTAATGTGCAACATGGATAAAATCAGAAATGCAGGTAATGGAATAAATGAGACTGAGTGTTAGGTCTGTACCCTTCTTATCCTTTTAGCTGGTCAGAGTTCTCCTCTGTATCTTTCTTTAGGAAGCTGCTTGCCTGCTCCCCAGGCTGTTAAAAGGAAGGATTGATTCGAGGCTTTAACCTGGGCAGTTCCAGCTGAGACATTCGGGCTGGGCAGACAGTACACGAATGTTTTTTGAAAATAATAACATTCCATCACTGGCGATACCAAGTAATAGTAAGAAGAAAGAAGGGTTGTGATTTATATCATGTCATGATGCCATTGGAAAAGGGGGAGATCCACTAAAGCCTGTACATGTTTCTCCTGGGAGCAGGACTGTGCTCCACTCAGCTCAAGATTGTGCCCAAAGGTGTATTTTGACCAAGAGAAAATAAAACAGTCATGTAGACCTATAATCTCAGTAATGGCAGTAGCATGGGCATACCAGACATGCTTTCAATCTAGCTAGACTTGTGTGTGTATATATATCTACCTCACATGCCGTGATTTTGCACCTTGGGCAAGTTTTGAAGACCATCTTGACTTCCACGCAATTTAAATCTTCTATTTAGATATGACTAATATATTTACAACTATTGTTCATCTGTCGCCTAAACTCTTAGACATCTAAGTCTTCCAAAATATCTGTACCATCTGTCACAGTCTAAGAATTACCATTCTAGTTACCACCAATAAAGGGAAGGAGGCATTTGATATGAAATTTATGCATAGCAGCAGTCACCTGTTCACCCAGGATACAAGTGAATCTGCCACTGGGGAATTCTATATAACTAGTGAGTCAAAGGCTGGGTTAATCATATGCATAGAGGGCTAAGAAGAGTATACTGGAATCGTGTGGATAGTTTGAAAGGGTGGGTATGAATAAGCATATGTGAGACAGAGCAAGGATGGGCTTTTAATTGGTGATGGTAAAATGAGGTTGTTTTGGAGAGTGCAGGGATGATGCATTATTTATTCCAAATATAAATAATGCATTATTTATTCCAAATAATGGATTATACTAAAACTAGATTTACCTGTCTTTAGTTTTGTACATGAGCACAGGCACAAAGCAAGATTTAGTGTTCCACAGTGAGTGTGGAACTACAGGTTAAAGCACCCACCTTGGAAAAGGAATAAATCTGCTTTCCCCCCCTACTCCAATGAGTTTATGAAAGACTTTGTAGCAGTTAAATTTATGCAAGGGGGTTGGAACTCGATGATCTTTAAGGTCCCTTCCAACCCAAACCATTCTATGATTCTAAGTTGAATAACTTTAAAAGAAACACTGAGAAGTCATCCCTGATGGTTAACTGGTGGCCTAGTCCAGGGAGGACACTCAGAGGCAGGAATTCAACCCTCCTCACGCAGAGCACAGAGCTCAACCTCAGTCTGCCACTTCCCAGGTCAGCGATGCAATTAACGGCCTTCTAGGTGGGAAAGAAACAAGGGGCTGTGTTTTGCATGAAGTCCAGACCATGATATCTATTAGGTTGGGTCCTTCAGGTGTCACAGATGGGGAATACCTGCTCTGACACTGTCTCATCTGCATGGCCAGTGCAGCAGCCAATAACTTGGTGACATCTGAGCTGAGGTTTTGAGGACATTCATTTAAATGTTTGCATCAATCACAGTTACAGAGATTGAAATACTCTAGTGGGTCTAGCCCATGGCACTTAAACAATATAAATAGTTACCTTTTTGGTGATGCAAGTAGCATACGATGAAAAACCAACAGAAACTGCTGATGGGAAGTCTGACTAGGTTAATACAGTTATTATCTAAGTTATGCTGCAAGCTATAGATGAATATTTTCTACAATTCGTTCATTGTTAATGGACATCCAGGCTAGCAAATTAAAATAAACCCATTTTATCACTCAGATTTAATGATTTCCTGCTGTGCCTTTTTAATGTTCAGAACTGGCCTTCTTTGAAATACTTAGCTCATCAGCAAATTTGCTATCAGTCTTTCATTTCTTCTTCACCGAAGGTTACTCTGAAATTTTCGCCTTTTCCTTTCAGGTATTTATATTTAAAGATGACCACTGCCAGCACGAGCAAATTTTACCTCTCCTTGAGCTTTGAGTTCATAACGCTGTTTGAACATTGTAAGCCCTTGAGTACTGAAACAAGGTGAACATTCAGCTCCAGAAATTTCATATCCAGGAGAAGTGAACTTGCTGATTAACTCTGTGAATGAAATGAGTAGTTTAGTAGAGTGCTACAATGACAGCAAATGAAAATCTGTCCTAAAATACAGTAAAACCTGCAGGAAATACAAGGTACCTGCTGAGAAACCAGCTCTTTCTTTAGCTATAATGTTTAATATTTTTGACTCTTGCCTAATTCTTCTGGGGTAGAGGGAACACGGGTACAGATTTCACAGCGCTGTCATGGCCACTGAAATGCTCATATTAATCTAGATTTGTATGCCGTGTGACTGTTGGCAATAAGGACAGTTAACATTCCAATATCACTTTCCCTTCAAGGATACTGAAGAGCATTGGAAACATTAAGCTCTGAGGCTGGTAATTTACTAATGAGAAAACTGATTCAAAGAGAAATTAGGACCTTAATCTCTCATCCATTGAAGCCAATGGAAATCATTTTGTGATTTCCTTGGGCAGACTGTATGTGGCTTGTAAAAGGTCACACGAGAAATCACAGAAAAATTAGACCAAAAGTCCAATAACTTTTTGCTTGTACAGTAGAAGAATAACTGTCCCTTATCCCATGCCTGAATCCTGTATAACTGAATCCCTTTTCCTTAATGCAGTTTAGAAATATTCTAATAAATTTAGATTTGCTAAGATTACATTTCAATATCACCACCAGCTGTGTGCTGCAGAGGAGACATGAAACAACTGGTAGCTCTGGAGCACTACTATTTTTTTAATTTAGGCCTGTCATCATGGGTTTCCTCCCTGGGATCTGAGCTGGAGCCTTCACTGGTAGTGGAGGCTGAAGCTCCAAACAGATTCTGGAAGCAAAGATCTCTTGGGCAAGTTTCCTACAGAAGAAGCACAAGCCAGTCCCACTGAGCTGAAGAACCAAAGCCTTTGTATCCTATTTGCGTGCTCATCATTATTTTAAGCACTTTAGTACAACTGAAAGCCATACCTCATGTCATAGAAATGAAATTTTCAAATTCTTTGAAGTAGTTAAACTTTAACAAAAAGCTGCTCTGTATTGCTGAGACCTTTCATTGAACTAAAGCATCCGGTTTTCAGACGTGATTACATACACTGAAGAAGTCACAATTAAATTCTTCAAACTTGTTATTTTAGAGGTAATATTCTCCAAGGACCTGATCCAAAGCACTCTGTACTCAGTAGGAATCTTTCCGCCTCGGGGCTCTCTTGGTGTTTTGCAAGATCCTCTATCTCTGGTAATATTTCAAGCAGTTTATTACAAAATTCCGTAATGCAATATGCATTGCTTGTGTGGCTAGAAACCTTTATATCAACAGTCTAGATAAATGCCGGTACTGCTATCATAATACACTTCAACAGAGGTAAGAAATATAGTGCTGTATTTACAGATTTGATGCATTCAGGGCCTAGGGCTATAGTAACTTAGATATAGGAGCGTTTATGCACAAAATCACTGGAGCATACACATGATTATTTATCAAGATGGTCTGTGCATACTGCTAGCATTATGCATTAACACCTACTTGATATAACAGGAATAAACATTTAATGAAAGAAGACAAAGGACACTGGAAAGGTATATCACAAGCACAGTTTTATAATGAACCCATGGAATATTTATGTTGTACATTCCACATAAAATATATGAGAGCTAGCCAAGTAAAGCCCTCCAAAACTAGGTAAGCAGGACACTTTTATAATGGTGATATAACAGAAAGAGCATTCCCAGACTTTTATGAACCTTAAGTTTTCTATTGCTCTTCCTTCAACCTATGTATCACTTTAAGGTCATCGCACAGCACGATTGAAAGAATAGATGTATTTTCATGATATGCAGAACAGACTTAAGTTTTCACACTAATCTGGGCTTAGCAAACTGTCGTGTGCAGTGAGTGGCAAATGCATTATTCTACTGTGTCATATAAAGGATTGTTTCAGATGTTTGAAATAACGCATATAGTTAAAGGTTATGGTAGAATAACGTTAAAGAAATTCATTGTTTCTGGGCCTGATGGTAATATGAATGATAAAAAAGGTGATGACTATTATAGCCTTGAAGCATTACAGTCATTTTGCTATGATAATAGTCCTCAGATTTGGTTATAGCCCTAATATGTTACCTGAAAGTTAAAATCAGATTCTGAGGTCTCTTGGCACATAATGATTACTTATTGACTAGAATGTAATTTCTGAAAGAAAATGAGAGTTGATCTTGAGGATAAATCCTGCTTTCTTTTATATATTCCCTTTTTCTTTTCTTTTTTTTTTTTTTTTAAGAAGAGCTAAACATGGAGTTTGTATTTTAGAGAAGGAATCGATTTAGGATCATTTCTAGCTTGAAGTATGCCAAGATAAAGATCTCTGTTCCTTCATGCTTTTATTACTCTATACCAAACTATTATGGACCACGGGCAGATAATGTTTCTCGTGTTAGAAGCAATACACTGAAGCTGTCAAGTGACTGAGAGCTTCAAACCAGACCCTACAGATTATTTTGGTTTTACTTTTGAGATACTTTGAACAGGCATGTGCAAAGGAGCAGCTCACAGAGACCTGTCCTGGCTGTTAGCCTTGTCTGGGGGGTTACAGTGTCATCTGTATGAAGGACACAGACTCCAAGATGACTTTTCTCAAAGTGAATCCCAGCCTTCCCCTTCCCTACAGAAGTACGTAGCAGGAGAAAGGAGTCAAAGTCACAATTTTTACTCCTTCCCCACCACACTAGGCAGTTGTCCCAGCTCTGTTTCAAACACTGCCCTTTATTATAATTTTAGCTCTGTTTCAAACACTGCCCTTTATTATAATTTTAGCACTTCACAATCCTTAATGCTTGTTTGATCCATCATTTTTAGGACTCTCAAATCAAGGACTCGCTGTCCGTGCTCACTGCTACCAATGCAAACTGTAAGATTGCAATCTTAGCCATAACAAGGTCACGTAATAAAGCACATATCAGAAGAAAGACTAATAATAATTTTCATTGTATATAATAAAGTTTAGTAGTAGACAGTAGAAGAGCTGTAAAAGTCAAGGCATTTCTTTTCTATTTCTGATTCTCCCTCTGCAGGGAAACACACACACAAAAAAAGACAGACAAGGGAAAGGGTGGAAAAGGAGGAGAATAATGTTCCAGCTAAAGCCAAGCTGGTTCCAGACAAGCTGAAAGAGAAATGAAATGGTGTCACAATTATGACAATGCAGAATAGAAATTCAATATTTGTTCTGTAGTTTGTGCTCTACTTTACTTTAGGGGACTGGGAAATGTTTGATTAAAAGGGAGTAGCATTCACAGGGTGCATTATTCATTCCAGATTTCACTTTTGTAGCTCAGGATAGTCAAATACATTTCTTACCCTAGAATCTGTCTGATGTCTCTGTATTTCTGGAGCTTCACACAGGTGATTGGAAATCAAACATTCAGGGGAGATATTGCAGTTAGGTATTACACCTGACAGCTTTTATATGTCTCGTACAATAATTGATTTCATGTTATGCTAACCTACTCTGCAGGTTAAAGCGGCGAGGACAGTTCCATTTCATAGAGTAGTCACTGAATTATTATTTTTAAGGTTTTAAAAGCACTGAGGCAATTTACATTTCTATTTTCCTTTTTAAACATTTATATAGATGAAGAATACAATGAACACTTGCACAGGCAAGCGGACAAATTCAATCCTGAAATTTCCTCTGAGAAAAAAAAAAATTAAAATAGTAAAATAGTTAAAAATAAGTTAACTACTTGAAGGGAGGGATTATATGTTTATTTTCTCTCTCTTTGTTCTGGTCCATTTACTACCTGCTTGTGGCTTCTTGTTGGAGTGGGGAGCTGGGGAGTGCTTGGCAGTGGCAACAGTCTGAGCGATTTCTGGCATTTCAGAGTTTAAAGGAAAACAAAGTAACACTCTTAAGCAACATGGTACCAAAAATACATTGGCATAATGTCACTGTAGACAAATTTTGGAATCAGCAACTGTCTTCTTGATCAGAAAGATTTGAGAGAAGAACCGATACTTCTCCAATGTCCTTGGTAGAAGGCGTTTTTCCTAGGTAATCCTCAGGCTGGAGTGAACATTTTGTTATAATACCCCAAAATGGAAATTAATCTGTATTCCAAAACACTGCACTTTTTTAAGCACATATATGAATATAAGGAAACAAAGGTGGGATTCACAGAGTATTGTTGAACATGATGAAAGTTGCCCAACTTTCCCTTCCAGAGTATGTAGCCATTTCCCTCTGCTTCAGACTCATCTCAACCAGTCAGCAGAGCGATTTGAATGTGGGTCTTCTACTTGTCAGGAAGCTCCCTAAACTGAAAATAAGATGGTCTAGGTTGAACTGCCTTCAATCTTCCCAAGTATTACTGTTTCACTTAGATACATACGACACCTGGAAAAGAGAGGCTGCTTCTGTGGGCAGCTGCTCCGGGCACTTGGTTCACATCCCAATCTCATTCAACAGTCATACCTGCTATGCCAAGTGGAAAACCATTATCTTCAGGATTAATTAACGAGATAATGTCTTTTTACCTACTGTTACGAGTAATTGCCATGACCCGGTGCCTGTTGAAGTAACAGAATTTCTACTTTGGTAAAGACCAAATCAGGCTGTATATGGTCAGAGACCACTTCTTTTTCCAAGTAGTTTTTACTGTGTATTTATGGTGAGAAATGAGTGTCGCTTTCTTTTTGCACATTAGGATTGCTGAGCTGAAGAAAATGGGTATAACTTTTCTTTTAATTCTATAATCTTATTATCCTAGCTCCAATAAAAACTGATAATGAAAACTGAGGATATTGAGAACTTGGATTTTTTCCATTAAGTTTAACTTGATTTTTTTTTCAAGCAATGTGGTACTTACTATAGTCCAACTCTTTTTAAGACTATCCAGGGAAACATAAACCCTTGCAGTGAACCATTTTCTGTCAAAATTACATCTGACCTGCATATTTTTGCAATTCTCTGATGCATTATACAGTCAGATCAGGTTGTTCCTTGACCAGTTGTTCACCCCTATCAATTGCATTAGCATTTAACCTGTCAGTTCAAATTACAAAGGTAACAAACGTTTAGGAAGGTTGCAGTAGATCCAATCTCACACAGAAGTGCGAAGGATGATTTAAGATTATTCTTCCAATGTGAGTGTTATTTTTTTTCATCTGACATATGTATACTCACCTTCTAAAAGCATCACTGTAACTGTGGGCAACTTTTTATGGTGAAGACTACATGAGATGAGCAAAGCATGTGAAATAAGAGAAGTACTAGCAGTAAGACAAGCGTGTATATTTTCTTTGAACTTAGATTGCATCTCCTGTAGCTTTACTCATTTTCTCTTCTATTCTTTATCCTTTTTCAGTGCTAAATTTCCTCTTTTTCTCTCTCTAGAGCATCTATTCTTCCTTGTCTCTGATTAGTAAATTTGGCTCTATTCTATAGTCACATAAGCACATCATCAGGGGTTGGAGTCCTTTAAATCCTTAATCCTTTAGACTTGAAGATACTGTGTCTGCAAGAAGGACAGCCCAGCCTCTCCTCGAACCATCCATCACCCTGTGCTGTACACTTACAACTCTACCACATCAGTTTCTGTTGGTTGGGTGGTGTATTAATAAAATACCATCAAGTACACACAACCCGAGAACACAGAATTTCTATAAAATGACATCTAGAGTCAATGTAAGGATAGTCCAGGCTAACTCCTCAATTGCTTTCAACCTATAATGTTAGCACACTAAGACAAAAAATCTGTTCTCTTTTAAACAAATGCACATGCTTAGAAAAATCTAGAAATCATATTCATTTTGTCTGAGATCATTCATATTTCTGTAATGATTATATAACTCATGGGCAAATGGCAACCTACCGCCGCTCCTGTAGGGTTGTTCCAAGGGAGGAGGAAGATCTGCAAAATGCCTGCCCCGGCGCTGCAGCTCCGGCGCTGCGTGAACCCCAATGCATCAGGAGAGAGGTGCGGGAAACCACATTTCTGCTGGCTTGCAGGGAAGGGCTCGGCACGGTGCGTCTGTGAACAATGATGTCAGAATTCCAACTGCAGGTTGCCCGAATACAAAATATGACATAATTCCCACATCTACCCACACCAACCTCTCTGTGCCCCTCCCAGCATCAACACAGGCTGTTGAGTACCATAAAAGCGCTCCACAGCCTTTTGCAAAGTTAAATCAGCACATGACGAGCAAAAAATGCCACTGACTGAAGCATTAGGAAAAAAAAACCAAACACAAAAGTAAAATCCTGATTCTGTTAACCTATAAATGCCATGATATTTCCTACCTATGTTCCTCCTCTTCTCACTAAAGGTGAAACAAAGGGCTTCTGCCAATAATATTCATATGCACAAAGCTCACATCAAAGTCGTTCTCTCTTTTGCCTGCATGGAAACTGCATCATTAAGATAGTAAAAAGCAATATTAAAGGTAAAGCCAGATTGGGACTGTTACTGAGTTCAGGAAACACAGGTGCATATTTCTTTTAATATATGTAGATATTTTAAAAATACAGTGTTCAGTGTGTCCAGAATTCATGTTAAAAAAGGCTCTAAAAATAACAATGCCTGACTGTATATTAAATTTCAGCAATAGATAAATGCTAAAAAATATTGATGTTGGAAAAATAGTTTGGGCATATATCTTTGCATGCTTACACAAATACCGACTTTACCACGTGCAGCTGTGCTACATTAGCTGTGCCATGATGAACGTTGTTTAATAAGCAGAAGAGCGGAGGATGGCCTACATTTGGCTGGAGTGCATTTGCTGCTGAAATTAGGATGTGCCGGTTTCATCTCCCCAAATGGGGAGCAGCTGCTCCACCCTTCACACAGAAGAGGGCTGAGGCAGGGTTTGCATGCTAGACTCTGGGCAGGCCATTTGATTGTTATAATTATTTAGCTATGCAGATATATTTAAATGCAAAATTGATAGAAGTTCGTCATGAGAATCTATTGAGTATCTAAATAGGAAATACCACTCTGTACCAGTTAATATGAATTTCCAATGAGTGTTCGAAGCCATACAGCTGTCAAACAAGACAATCTTTACAGTGACAAGACTGATTCAGACCTTATTGATGTAACCCACAATATTACTGCTCTTGAGCAAAGACGGGTAGATCACTCTACAGTTGCATGCTAGGTTTTATTGACGAGTGCATTGGGAATTGTCAAACTTCTGAGACTGCTCTGCTACCTATGCACTCAGAAGGCTCTTATGGCCTTTTTCCAGCAACTCATATTCTGTTTTCAATACATATGGAATAATGTTAAGGAAAGAAACAAAAGGTGAAGTGATTTTCATCTTCAGTGCAACATTCACTACTCTACTAACACAGCTGTGGATTTTGCTATTCCTTGCACAGAGACAGAGCTTGGATTTAGATTTTGGGCCCCATCACATCTTCAGTTTGTAATAAGAACTATCTTAAACCTATCATCTTAACTGGCCCAGCCAAGGCTATTTCTCCAGAGGCGATTCTTCCACCAGACTCATTCTTCACTGAGGGGGGAGAAGTCTCCTACGACTGAGGTGGGGGGAACTGGATAGAGCTGGTGAGCTGATTCACTCAAAGAGCATGCAGATATCAGAACAGATCTCCTGGTGCAAAATGCTCCAAGAAAAAAGCAGATTTCATTTGAGGGTTCTGCTTTATAGTTCCACCTCCCTTGCAATGAGTTTCTTCAGTGAATACATTTGAGAAGTATCCTTTTCATTTTTAAAGGCTCTTTCTTGAATATTAAAACCATATGAAGTGAATTGGCTCCAGATTTCTTTGTTGTGGCTTCACTGTAATTACCCTCTTTCCCAAAATAAGCAGTTCTTTGTGGAACAGACTATCCACTGCCCCCAAGTGTTCTCAGGAACACAACAGAGGCATAAAGTTCAAGCAGGGAGGCAAAAATGTGAACAAATAACAGAGATCCACAGTCTTTCAATCAGCACTTGTATTCATGTCCCTGCAGCCACCATCAAGCAGCCAAAACTAAAGTTAATTAAACTTTGGTCCTAATCTTTACATTCCAGAGAAAAAGAGAATAAAATCATAACTGACAAAAAAAAGCAAACACAAAAGTATTTAAAAGCTGTGTTATCATGTTTTGACTATGGTTCTTTGAACCAACAAGAAATGCTGTCCCCTGATCAGGGAACTCATCTTAAGAAAGGACAAAATACTTCTCTTATCCCAGATAATATCCTGGGATATTCCAAAGGAAGATGAGCATTTATATATAGCACAGGCCCTATAAAAGCACCTCATCAAGAGCTGTTAAAGTGCATTGGTGCATTGTAATATACCTCATAACTTCTTGGGTGAGCCGAGCTTCTTTAAATATCTCCAGCTAATGCATATGGAAATACTCCCATATCTACATTTGTAACTCCAACTTTAACTACTGTTTCTAATATTATATGTTCATAAATAACATCCTAAATTGTTTAGTTTCTTCTGGCATAAACCCAAATACAGCCCCGAGTCCCACCAAAATTAAACCTTAACACCATTTGGTATGTTTTTCCAATGAATATTTATAGCAGTACAGGTGTCAGAGGCTCTTTTCAGTGAAAAAAAACATATTCAGGTTTTATTGATGTAACTCACGATATCAGTGCTTCTGTACAAAACAAGGTCACACTGAAGTTATATGTCAAACTTCATTAAAGTGTGTATTGGGAATCATCGACTTGTGACGCTTGCTGACCCGAGCAGCTTGCGGTTCATGAACATTAGCGAGGCTTTCTCATGCCACACATTTGCACCATGTTTGCACAGTCAGCTAATCAATACAGTTACGAAAATGAACTAAAACTTACCTGACTGTTATTATCTTTGCAATATTGCTAACCTGATGGTGTTGTCAACTGTGAGTATAGCTTGCACCTCCACTTGATAGTTTCAAGTCTTTCTTCTACTTGGTTCACAGCAAGCATTTGAAAACAGATCTTTCTTGCCTTATCAAGGAAAATAATTCCATTTGGAGAGTGTTATCTTTTAAGCAGAAAATATCATGGATCAGAGAGCTGGTCTTTGAAACTTCCAGCAAAGCTGAGAAATTTCCACAAAAAAAAAAGTTTTTATTTCAACTACACCCCCTTCCTTCCCCCAAAAAAAGCTTTAGAAAGAAACAAAAGAAATAAAAAAGTTCTCGGTGTCCTCTATTTCCTATTCTAGATGTATTCTCAATACAAATGAAATTAGGTCATGTAGTCGATGTGGCACACATGCACTATTTATGGTCTGCAATCAAGCTGCAAGCTGTGGAGTTCAGTGCCACTGTCTATCATGAAGTCAAACTCTGAGGCTAAATAACTTAATATCCTTAAATTTTGTATCCACCATATATTCATGCTTCGGAGAGCAAACGCCTCAGCTGAAGGCTCCAATGTAATTTGTTTGGAGTGCTGACCTTCCTTTGAAATATTACTAGTATTTGTCGCTGTTATATTCATGATCGTAGATGAGATTTACCAGTCCTTGTTGCCTGTGTTATCAAATTGCTTAACTTAAATATTTAAATGGGAAATGATTTTGCATTTTTACTGACATATGGAGTAATACAGGTACAGGGGCTTTGCAGTACAGCAGAGGGAAATACTTACGAAGCTGATGACTCACTGCGATTTCTTGTACAGTCTTGGTGTGTTAATGTACAACAGGAGAATTCCACCCAGCTGCTGCGCCGAATCCCTGTTTAAAAACAGGGAGAGAGAGAGAGATCATTTTCACTTACCACCTGGAGAGCTACAGGGCTGAGGAATGCCACTGGACCAAGATCCCATCCTAGTTTTCTCTACGTATTTCACATCACACTTTGTTACACTCGTGGCATTCATTTTTTGTGGTTTTGGTTTTGATTTTTTTGTTGTTTCCCCCCCCCCCCCCAATTTACATTTGATAACTGCAGAACTGCAAAGAAGGTAAGGAAAATAAAGACAATTATACTTAATCACAGTGAGACTATCAGAATCCTGTAAATAAATTCGTTTCCCAGCCTTGCTTCTTAATCCTAAAATTAATGTAATCTGATTATTTTCCTAATACTGCTCGAAATCCCAGGTTCCTGTAGGCTTTAGAGAGCCTCCTTGTACTGAAGAGCAGTGGGAGCTGGTAACCTGATTTCTGTAGATGCCTCTGAAGAGTCCAATTGTAAAATTAGGCAAAAATATTAAACATTTTAAAGGTTATTTGGGATGTCTCTGTTGATAGGTGCCTACCACATCATCCAAAAGGTTTTCTTCCCTTATCCCCCCAAAAACTGTGGGCAAAGAAAATTTTGTTTAAAAAACATGGACACAATCAAATTTGATCACTATTTTAAAAAGTAATCATGTTTTGTAACATTCAGAAACCCACAACTCATGTAACAGAGAGACATTGTTGATACATAACAAAGAAGCTTCAAACTGACATATATCTGTATGGCTTTAACTAATTAGGTGAATTTTATAGCTATTAAATTAACCAATACAAAACCCTCTGTGAACCCCCTTAATTCAGTTCCAGTCTGGTTTTATTTGCTTTGGGAAATGTACAAGTAGAAACTCAATCAAGGAGAAATACCCCTGCTCCTCCGATACATGTCTCCAGCTGATAGCTTTTCACAAACTTAAGTAATTGGGGAGGGGGATTAAAATAAATAAAACCTCTGTATTTAGACAAAGGCACTGTCTTTTCTACTAACATCTCTCAGAGAAATAAGAATAATATTGAGGATAGCAAACTGATCAATATTCCCCTCGAAGTAGACTGGTTAAATACACTAATTAAATTTAAAAGTCTGAAGATTAGAGTCTCAATATCAAAGCAGATGCTTTGTACGCACCAGCCTGCTAAGGTGCGATATTTCCGTGCACTCTACGGGGCCTCCATTACAGACTGAAATTCCTGGGAGGGTCGTGCCCAGCACAAATTAGAGGCCACATCAACTTGTCGTCTGTCCAGATAGGCCAGGTATTTGCAAAGCACAAAGTTCACTTTTAAGCATCTTTTCCCTTTAGCCTCAGAAGCTGTAGCTCCAATCATCAGCTTCTGGCACATGTTCCCAATGGTCAAGGTCACAGTAATCCTCATTTCGGTGATGATCTTGCAGTCCTGAAGGTCTGCTCTGCTGTGTTTCAAATATAAGGAAGGTGGTGGGCAGAGATCACAGAAGTGTGTGTGTGCATGCAAGTTTGTGCGTTCTCTCCTTGTTCACCGTTCAGCAGATTCCCATTCCTTAGAGGCAATTGCCCGAAATATAACAACCGCTGCACTCAGGTTTATCACAGGTAGCCACAACACCATCTTGTCGTATTCAGGCAAACTTTTCTTTATGGCCTCAAGTTCTGTTTGTGTATTGTCAAACTAAGAACCACTCCAGAAACATGGGGAAGGGCCTCTGCAGAAAGCTCTCTCCAAGCACGGCGTTTGGATGAGTGTGCAAGGCATGTGCTTGGCATGAAGCTCGCTAGCTGGGTTTTGGAACTGGATGGAGGAGCTAACACCTACCCTGCACGGCTTCCAGCTGTGTGGCAGAATTTCAAAATGGGCTGTCCAGAGGATTGCACAGGTCGCAGCGATGCCAGGGAGGGTCTCTGTGGGCTGCAGAAGCAGTTGCACATCCCAGAAAGTGTCGTGCGTCCAGTCCCAGAAAGCCAAGAGGACATGATGCTGAGTATGACCTGGAGCATCCCAAAAGCCTGCTGACAGTATGTTTTCTTTTTTAGAAAATGTATTTACAAAAAATAAGTAAGCATCAGAAATACCATGCCATAATCTGTACTAAAAATACCTCTGTTATTTGCATCAGAAGAAAGATGTTTACATTATCAACTACAAAGAGGTTACAGGAAACTCTTGGATTTCTTGTAAGTGTAGAAAGCTTAGAAATAATATTGTGCTGCGCTAAATCTCTTTTATATTTGCTTTTTAAAATAGTAGCTACTTTATATTTTAACTATGACCTTTCCATCTGTTGGGTCAAGGATATCTGCTGACCATGGAGTTCAAAGTAAAATAATTCCCAACAGACACCGCATTTTTTTTTTTTTTCTAAAAGACAGCTTTAGCCTTTGGCTCCTAGTCAATATTAAGAATTACTATGATTCTTACGTTTTGCTAAAGAAAAATGAATAATCATATCTTTTCCCTAAACCTCTTTCTATCCATCTATCTCATTCCTACAGCAAATACTCAGTCTAGCCTAAATGCAATCGCTGTGTTAACAATACAGACTTTAGAATAATTATAGTCACAAAAGTCTTTCCTGTGGAATATAGCGGTAATGTAAAAGGAAAAACAGTAGCTCAGATTACTCACATTGTGGCTTTACTGAGAAATTTCATGGCACTGTCACAATGAAATGCTGACATATATGTCACAATAATAGTCATACCTGGTACACATACCAAACGCAACATAGAATCACAGAATCATTAAGGTTGGAAAAGACCTCTAAGACCATCGAGTCCAACCGTCAACCCAACACCACCATGCCCACTAAACCATGTCCCTAAGCGCCTCATCCACATGTCTTTTAAATCCCTCCAGGGTTGGTGACTCCACCACTTCCCTGGGCAGCCTGGTCCAAGGCCTGACCACTCTTTCAGTAAAGAAGTTTTTCCTAATGTTCAATCTAAACCTCTCCTGGTGCAACTTGAGGCCATTTCCTCTCGTCCTATCGCTTGTTACTTGGGAGAAGAGACCAACCCCCACCTCGCTACACCCTCCTTCCAGGTAGTTGTAGAGCGCGATGAGGTCTCCCCTCAGCCTTCTCTTCTCCAGGCTAAACAGCCCCAGTTCCCTCAGCCGCTCCTCACCAGACTTGTGCTCCAGACCCTTCACCAGCTTCGTTGCCCTAACTTCTGGAAATGTTTGAGTAATCTCTACTCCACAAAATGAGGATACTCCTGTTGCAGCAACTTTGGTGTTACCTAAATTTGTCTAAGTTTGATGTACATCTCATTTGGCCAAAGAAAAAGAGGCAAGGGAAAACAATTAAAACAGTCGGAGATCAACCAATATAATCTACGTGGAATGTTGGGGTTTTTTTGCCATAATGTGTCATAAAGAAGGAGCAGAGACCTGAAAACAGATTTCAAGTACTTAAAAGGTAGTGGCAAAGGTGAAGGAAAGAACTTCTCTTGGCAACAAATATTGCCAGGGAGGTTTAAGCTAGCCTAACTGCAAGGCCAGTTCAGACCATGGTGTCTCCATCTCCATCACTGACATTTAAGTGAAGTTCGGACAAACAGCCATCAAAAATGTTGCAAGTGTGGCTGATCCTGCCCTGGGGCAGAGGGCAGTTAAGGTGTGTGAAGATTCTAGCTACAGCTAGAAAAATGTCTTATACTTCTGAACCCTATTTTTTCTCCCCAGAACTACCTGTCCAACAACCCCTGGCAGAGCGGCCGCACGGGGCAGGGGTGGCTGGGATAACCACGGACCCGGCTCACCCCCGCAGAAGGGGACGAGGTTAGAGAGTCACTGGGGCAAAATCTTCTATGACAAGACCTATTCATGTTGTTTATCAATAAACATCTAGCTGCAGATTCTTAAAAGGTGTTTAGATACCTCTAGGCTCTGTATAAGGTTTAGAGGTACATAAATACCTAATTGCATTTACAGAATATCACCCTTAAAAATATTCCCCTTAGTCTGGCAGACCTAGGGCTCTTCAGTACTTGATGGCATTGATTTCTGTATAACCTTAGAAAGCAGATGCTTTACTCTCTTGTGAAAGGTAAAATACAAAGAAACCAAGGAAAAAATAGGAAAACTTGTGAGAAGAGGCAAAGAAGGTAAGGCAATAACTTCTGCGAAGGTGAAACTGTTCTGCCGAATCTAGTTCTCTCGGGCAGAACTTAAGTAGACGAAACACATGTTGGCATCTTAATGCTTAGTTTTCTTTCCTTCCCTTTTCTTTATCATAAAATGAAGGAAAGTATCTCCTTTCCCATCTTAGATCTATCCATCAGACAGCAGATCAGTAAAGCTGTGTCAAAAAAAGAATAATGTTTCCAAAGCAATAGAAATTCTTGAAGAAGTACCTATATGTTTGCTTGATAAATTATTTCTTCATTTCTATATTCATACAAAGCACATGTGTTTTCATGCACCATTGAACAGAGAAATACTGTGAATTTCCATAGCAAGCTGCTATTAGGTTATTTTTCTTTTACTGAAGAAGTTATTTGCTATGGCTTTTCAGAGCATAGTAAAAAGCCTTGCTATTCTTCCTGCACCCTATTGAGTGCAAGTGCAAATTAATTTTTTTAACATGTTATTAATTGAAGACCGTTGCAGATTTTACTTAAAGTAAATTCAAGTGTTTTCTCTGAACTAGACTTTGTTTTTAAACTAACTTGACAGGATCCTGATGTTACAGTAATGCAAATCTCAGGCAAAACCGTTATTAGAAATGGATTGATATTAGTTTATCATGTTCGGTAGGATCGAGGCAAAGAGGAGATGCTCAGGAAGATCCCAGCACAGCTAAGCAGGACCACGGATGGGCTGGCACACGCTAACAAAGAGCTGAAAGACAAGCAGGACCCCAAGCTCGACTCTCTGGCACAGGGTGGTGGAAGCCAGCTGCTCTCAGGAAAGCAGAAGACACCAACCAGAAGACACCAAGCAGGAAAACAGGCTGTTAATGCCTTCTACATTGAGATGCTGATTTTTTTCCCCGATTTCCAAGTTTTTTATAAACAGTGGTTGGGAGGGATGGTATCAGCAGCGTGGCAGCATAGCAAGGAAGTTCGCCGCTGAGCGTAGATTATGTTTCCTTGTCCCACAAGTTTTCAACAGTTTGCAGAGAAGTTGCAAGAGACAGGGTGTAAATCTGTAAATCTGTGATTTCACATTTCCACCCACCAACACCCTCCCCTTTTTTTTTGTCAGGTTAGTCACATTAATTGGTTTCAACTTTTTTTCTAAGTAGAAGTTCATTAAAATTTTGAAAAATTGCCATCACAAGAAAAAGCACAATCTTCGGTTAACAGTGTCAACCTGCTATTACACTGGTTTCTTTTTCTTCTTAATTGGATATGTTGAATCAAACTCTGCTTAGCAAACAGTTCTGATTTTGGCAAATCAGCATTTTTTTCCAGTGGGAAAAAAAATTATCACGGAATTCCCAACCATCTCAAATAATTTCCCAGATGTGTTGGTAGCTTAATAAAGTCGAAGCCTATTTAAAACTACATTCTTGTATCTTTTGGGTTTTCCTGAAGTATCAGGGGACAATCAGTCACCACCTGTACTCAATAAACTAGGAGATGATACTACAGGAATCGATGCAACTCTGTAGAGATTTGAAAGATGTGCATATATTGGAGAAAGCCATAAATAAAAATAAAGCCTCACTGTACTTGTGTGCATATATAAATAACTTAGCCAAAGGAAAGGCAAGATTGTAAACTTAGTTCTATTGACTAATATACAAAAAATAAGGCCAATGTCATCAAGTTATACTCTGCTATTCTAGTTCTGCATTAATTTACATAAAGATCCTTGCTGATTGGATTCAGTTAATTTCTGGCTCTCCACTCCATGAAGAAAAATCAATTTGGGGATATTACAGACTAAACCATCATTTTCCTACTGTATTACCAGTGCGTGTGGCATACAACAAGCTCCACTGCTCATACAGGTAAGTTTGTGTTTCCAAAGGTAACAGGGGTGTCACTGGCGCTGTGCATATGCAGGAAGTATTAGGAATAATATTGTCTCGATATTGAGCTAATACTAGTAATGGTAACATTTTTAAAGACGACTTGGACAACTCAAAATTAACATTTCTTCAGTCGTCTTAAATTATCAAGCATTATGAAAATAGACAAGGTCATTGTTTTATCTGCAATAAAGTTAAAGGAATTGCTGGAGATACAGCAGGAGTATTACACATATAATTACCACTGTGGTAATTTATTCAATAAAGCTCTCATTTAATTACAGGAACCTATTACACCGAGTGATGTGTTAAGCGTGATTTATACCTCAGATGTAAATATTCAGAAAGAGGCCTCCCGTACTGAAAGGAGCTCCTCGCTGGTCTCCACCTGCATTTCACTTCAGTGTGCTGATACAAGAGCAGGGCACGTCGGCGGGTCACGCAGCCGCCGGACGGTCTGCGTGCCCGGTGAGCTATAGGCAGAAAAAAGGTGGCTGAAGCAGTGCGGTCTGAAACAGCACTGCACACCTCCACGGGCTGTCCCAGGGCTCGCAGCTGGGAGCAGTACTTCAGACCAGCACCCTACAAGCAGGCAGTGGTCGTTTTGGAGCCGCTCAGTGTCCCCTGTCAGAAGCATGACAGAGGCACCCTTGCTCTTCAGGAGCACCGGCTGCAGACATAAGCTGGTGGTGAGCTGTGACATGTGATCTATGTTATGTCCTCTTTCTATGTTATAGAATCATAGAATAGTTTGGGACCTTTAAAGGCCATCTAGTCCAACCTCCCTGCCACGGGCAGGGACATCTTCAACTGGATCAGGTTGCTCAGATCCCCGTCCAAGCTTACCTTGGATGTTTCCAGGGATGGGGCATCTATCACCTCTCTGGGCAACCTGTGCCAGTGTCTCACCACCCTCGTTGTATTTATATGCTATGCTCGCCAACAAACACTGAGAAAGTTGAAATGGTAGAAATTTGTCAGTAAACCTGCCTTTTCTGCATCCATCAAGAGACTGCATCTGAAATAACGAAGTATGAATCCATACTGATTTGCTCTAACTTAGAAATATAGAGAATCTTTTTTTCATAATGTGGAAAAATAAATATTCCTCGTAAGTTGTTTCTTATTGGTATGATATTACGCACTGTACATGCAGAGTGCTCACAGCTGCCTGCCTGCACTCGCTGCCCTCACTGCTCCTCTTCTCTGCCCTTGCGTTATCCGAAAGCCGATGGAGATTCTGCACAAAGCTTTTAAATCCCAGAGTTTTTAAAGGCAGAGATATTTAGAGCTGTAATAAGTCACTGCCTCTGCATGAGTTGTACCTGTGCCGTTTTAATACCAAAAGCATGGCAAATCACTCAATTACTTAAGTCTTTTCCTCCACGGATCTCAGAGCTTTCACAAAAAAACGTAGAATGAAGCAGTTTATATTTGAACATAACACATTCTTCAACATCCATTTCTCAGAAAATGCTCGCTTACCTTATCACAAATTTGAACAACAGCAAAAACCTCAAATCCAGTCAAACCCAGCCGTGTCAAGCCTGACGGAAGTTGATGACACTCATAAAAGGCACAGCTTTCTAAAGAGACATCTTTCTCGTGAAAAGTGTTAGCCAATTGATAATACAGGTAATATTCAGCACTCTACATCTATGCTGATATATAAAACTGCTGTCAAAGCTGCTCTCTTTATTGACATCATCACGAATACTTTGCTCCCGAGGTAAAGACATTATTGTCAGAAGTAGCTGAAAACATTCTATAAGATACCTCTCTCATTTAACTGCGTAAAAGTCTGTTGTTAGAAACTCTTCAGGATTCCTTAACATCAGAAAAAGACTGAGAGCCCCATTCACAATAGCAGGTCTCACTTAAAATCTTCAAAGAGCATTTTAACTGGAAAAAAAAAAACCCTGGGTTGGTGTGACTAGTCATCCAGCCGTGGGCTAGCCTAGCTCTGGCTGCCCACTCCACGTCCCACGCCCTGTGCACAGACCTGGCTGGGGGTCACACAGACTTAGAGCAATCCAATTAGCTACAAGCCACCGCTGTTACACCATGAAAACCTTGCTGACATTCAGATGGGCACTGCTTAGGGTTTTTTCCCCAGAAAATCAGAAAGAAGGCAGATGTCACTGCACAAATTGTCCACTCACATTTATAAAGGAGTAACTCAGAACAGACAAGACCAGATTTTAACAATCACCAGGTAACATTTTGCCCAAAGCATACAAGTTTTACTGATTACTCTTTATCATACCATATTTTCAGAGTTTGTCTTTGGCAAGCTCTTGATGATGAGGAAACTACTCAACAACTGATGTTCAAGAGGCTGAAAAAAGAAAGTCAATCCAGCCACATATGGCCCCTCGCAAAGCTCTGGAGTTGTGCATCGTCATTGCAGCACTGTCGCTGTCTGAGCAATGCGAAGGACCGACGGGCATCTGTGGAGGAGCAAAGCATAAATCCCGTCGTGCCCATTGCTGCATTCTCCTTCACCATACACTGAAAATAACACCAAAAATAAAGGAATAAGCCATTGCCTCCCTCAGTGCTGACCTTATTTAACCTTGCTATAATTTGACAGGTAAAGCAAGTCACTGAAGACCAAATCTACAAAAAGATTTCAACAATTTGCCACCTAGTGGAATCAAAACCCAGAGACGCTTGCTCAGGGGCAAGCCTGTGCCTTGCTCCCATTGCAGTTTCAGCCCTTCCGAATGACCCCCCTGCCCCGTTCAGGGGATCAGAGGCGAGCACATGCCCGCACCGTTTCGCCCCGTTCCTGTCCCCGTGACATTTCATCCCACTCAGCTCTTACCTCTAATCTAATTTGACTGAGATGGAGAAACCTCACGCTCTCTAGAGATCGATTCTCCTCAAGCGCAGCATATAAATGAATATTTTACAAGTCATATAAATGCAGCCTTTTCCATTTTTCTTTTCCAGTTCTGCTGTATGAAGGCAGACGCTGGTACCAATTTGCAGCGTTAAGCTCCCATCTCAGGGGCAGGCAGAGATTCCTGGCATTCCAGCCGAGCCCCTCACCAGTCTCCCCCTTCCAGGGCTCCCTCCTAAGCACCAAAAATAACATATGCTGCTGTTTAGTCTGTAACTTTTGACATTATTTTAGTTCCCGCTCAGCTGCAACAGTTGATTATTAAAAATGTGTGATTGCTCATTTGTTCTAGAAAACATTTTCCAGAGGTCCCCTGCACCAGTGGTCTGCAGGGACCTCTTTGTTGGTAAAAAACAGTCTGCATCGAAACTACTGATGTGTGAAACCTTCTTTAATAAGAAAACGCTCTCTACATACGGTCACGTTCTTTAGCACCTTGTGGTCAATAGCTAATACGATGTACCTTAAATGTGGCTATAGGGAATTAACACTTGACACCTTAGGATCCCACTGCAATAGCCCTACGCTTTTGACTTCAAAGGCAATGGAAGAGTAATACTGAGATCAAAGACTTCCAGCACAATTACAGTTTTTGAAGTTTGCAAGCCGTAGAAATTGGAGGCATTTTCGTTCATTTTCTCTTGTCGTTTTCTGAACTCCTGAATACTTTGAGTAACTGTTCAAACTTTTGATGCAAACTAATGTTTTGATGCAAGGATCTGAAGATGCCAGGGAATTCCAGATTAATCCACACGTACAGCAAGGGCTCTCTTTAGCTTTCCATTGATTGTGGGGATAGTTTGCAAGGTTTGGAAAAAAACCAAAAAAGCTCTGCTATACGTTCTGATGAAAAGTAAGCTCTGCTACTTGGGGCAAACACTATCTTTTCAAACATGTATATGCAGAAGTCCTTATTTTTGGATGACGCACACAAAAATGTAGAAAGTTGTTTCTACATTTCATTGCCAGCAGAACACTTCACCTTTTCCTGCTCCTTGTTTGTGCACCCTCCAATAGACGGAATGGCAGCAGATCAGTTAAAATTCTAGGCTCCCTTGCACACTGCTGCTCTGCCATTTTAGGTCTCTCTTCTTGCAGTTTTATTCCATACCTGGTTTATGAATGTATGTAACCATTTGCTCAATGCCATCATTGGTTGAGCGACGCCTTTCCATCCACAGTTGCATGGGATACAATACAGGTCTAATGTCACTCTTAAAACCTTAACCGAGGAATACTTCCAGTCCAACTTTCATTTACTTCATAGATCAAACACAAATACTAAATCAGACACTCAGAAAAGGATGATTTCCCAAGGTACTGTGACAGATACACAGGTGCCCATATCCTGGTACATACATTTCTCAGATCCCTTTATCCTTTTCCGTATTTAAGCAATCTTTTCCTCTTGCTTATCTACTTGCTTTTATCAGTATCTTTCTTCCTCTCATGAAAATTATCCAGATTGCTACATGATAGATCACTTCAAATAGAGAATTCTGCTTGTTGTGAAATTCAGTATTTTTGTGGGAAAGTATTTTTAACTTCTTGTTTGTAACCAAACTCTAAAGCACAATGAATGCTCCGTCACTTTGCCCAGTTCTTGAACGGAACAGCAGACACTGTTTGAGGCTTACCTATGGCAAAGGCTAGATCATACATCCAATAATTGCTCAATTACATGACAACATGTCCATGCTTAATATTCCAAACTAACTATAAAACTTCAGTAAGCAAACATTTTAATCAGGCCTTGCAATTCATATTGTCTAATGACCCAAAGTCATATCAGACAGTGCTGCGAGTAAAACCTGGCCAAGTCAAATACCACTTGAAAAGCAAAATACAGGCAAACACCAGAGCTAGCCAGAGAGCCAGCCCCCAGAGCCAGGGCACGTGGGAGAAACTCGGCTGTGCTGGGGTTACTGGAGACTATCAAACAGGGGAGCTGTCAGCACTCTTTGTGCATGAGGATTCCCGAAAGTCGCATTACATTACATGCTTAAGTGTTCAGCTTGGAAACTAAATTGCTTATTCTTTATGAGAGATAATCTTTGGACATAGCAGTGCACCATGTTAACCCCATTTGACTGTCCTGGACAGGTAAAGTGATTATAAATCTTGGCAATATTCTGTATATCTGGGGGGCTAAAGTAGAGTAACATCCTCTTTCTGCTCCACAGAGTCCTTGTAAAACAGGCTATATACAGCAATAAATCTGTTTATTTTTGTTGTGGTTCTTCCATCACTCTCTGACTGCTTCTGTTTTCTCTTTGAAAGCACTTGATTGTACCATTCTCTGTCTGTTTTCAGCATCATAAAATGAAATTCACCTCATTGATCAGAAGATGACCTCTATCCTGTGCCTCTTAGATTAGAGATAACAGCAGGCTGCTGTCTAACTGAGAAATAATTTCTTCAGCTCCTTCAGCTCCTCTTTATTATGATTGCTTCCTAACATATCACTTAAAAACTGGAATGGAAAACAAATGAGAATATCTTCTCCCAGTGCTTGTATTTTGACTTACCAACAAACACATACACACACACGCTGCAGCACACATTGCTTTAGAATAATTCGGGTTTTCTGAGGAAGATGAAGAAAATATTTAGCTGTAGATAGATGAGCTGAAGGAAGGGGTAAAAATGGATTGACATAAAGCCTACATTTTGCCTAAAAGACTTCATGCTTTAAAACAGGAAAATGGTAGATGCGCATTCATGTGAAACTTAAACTGTGCATATTCAGGAACAGGTTTTTAAATATCAGCATTAAAGATCACGTTAGAATATATTACCACATTCTGCACTGTAGCATGTGTTACATTTTTATAACAAGGAAAGCATGAAAGACTAATCATACACTATGAATAATGCCATGTTTTTACAGTGAGATTTGCAAAGCGTTATCCCAGACACTCACTTCTGCTGGGGGCAGGAGAAGGGAGAGGCTCCTCCAGCACTTACCACCCAGCTGCTCAGCATCCGCTGCAGGATGGTCCGGCTTGGCAGGTGTTGGGCATACAGTGACATTTATCTGAAAATGGACATAAATACATGTATTATTTCAGCTATTTCAGGCCTATGGCTGAGCTGCAGAAGAGTTTTCAGTTGGCTGAAATGCTGCACTTTGTCCCCAGGGCCCTGGGTCCTACCGCCTTGGCTGCGTGGTGGGATTTCTGGAGGGCTTGTCAGCCTCAGCCAAGCCTCTCAGCTTCAGTCTTACCATCCTTCACTTCACCATGTTGAAGAATGCGCTCTTTAGGAATAAAATGAACTTTTCTTTTTCTTTTCCTCCAACAAAACTTTGAGTGCCTCAGAGACTGCAATAGGTTTTTGACAGCTGACCTTATTTTATCAGCTGACCTTATCATCAAAGCAACACCAGTCTGATAGTGTATTACACTAGTACAGGTGAAATACAACACGAATATATCATCCAAGTAATGCTGCTTTTACGATCTCTTTGCCTTAATATGAGCTACCCAGCAGAAGCCCTTTCTAGTGTACTGGGCTTTTCTTGCTTTATTTAAGGAGAGGGATCTTTTAAAAGATGGAGAAAAGAAAGAAAATGTATTTCTTTCTGGCTATGGTGTTAACCACTGCTCCTTTCACATGGTGCAACAAAAGCACCAAAGTAGTCTGTAAGGCTAATAAAAATTAAAGCTGCGTTCCTTGCTTTGCTCAAGGGGATATGTTGCCGTAGCCCAGACTGCGGGGTCTCCAGGGAGCTTGGCGTGGAGAACAGGGGCTTGGTGCGTTTGGGATTCTCTGCCAGGGTGGAAGGGCAGCACGTGGCCTCTGCAGAGAGATGCCCTCAGTCTCGGGCATCTGTATGCAGATTGCGCTGCAAGAAATTTAGAACGGGATTACAAGACTGAGCGTGAAAAGAAATACTGGCAGTAGTTCTGCAAGAAGGGGATGCGTTCAAAAGGATACAGGATCAGCTAGAACAGAGTTTGCCCATAAAGCACATCTGCACCAGTAGATGAAGGACAGCCTTTAAAAACCTCAATAACATATTTACCACAAACTCTTTGTACTTCACTGGTCAGTCCTAACTTCTAAACAAAATTTAACATGCCCAGGCTTCAAAACTCAGATCACATTCCCAGGAGAAAAGAGCAACTATTGCTCAACGTCAATCACAATCACAGAGTCATGGAATAAAGAAAGTCTGAGCATCTCCCAGCTAGGAAAATATCACCCAGGAATCACCTCTGCTTTGTCGAGAAGAAAGTCCTTGGGATAGGGACTGTCCTCTGCTCTGGGGTTGCACTGGGACCGAGGCTCTGCTGTAGATTTGTTCCCTGATATCATACAGGAATAATACAAACATTAATTGGGAAAACTTCTTCTGCAAAACATTTTCTGCATATTCTAATGTGTCACTAAATTTCCCTGTGTCCCTTTTTAAAAAAAAGTGTTTGGGTTTAAAAAAAGTGTTTGGGTTAGTAAGACCACTGTTCCCTTTAGGTGCGAGGAACCCAAATTCCCTGATGGTCAAGGTTGTTTTGAGATGTTTAATCCATGAGGCATGCAGCACATCGCAGTGCAGAGCCTGCCATTGTTTCAGACAATTTTATCTATTCTGTGATTTTCAAAACTACTGAAAGCACACAGATACGTTGACAGATACATTTGCTATGTAATATTGGCTCTGCAATACTAATATTGGCTGTCGCCTGACTTTTTATATAACATTTGTATAACCAAAGTTCCCTTAATTTCTACGTTATCTGATGCAGCCCAGAATTTAAAACCAGCGATTCCGTTTTCTTCACTTATCAACGTAAAGCTCATGATGAATCAAGTAATATCTGAGAAGATAAATTATGCCGCTGTTTATTTACAGTTTACACCCCTGCAGTCGATGTACCTCATGCAGGAATTGACCTTTGGAAGAACTATAGCAGCACATTATTTTTGCAGCAGTAAAATTGATGGAAATTGATGATGCCTGAAAAACACACAATTATAGTGTCTTGATTAAAAATGGAGCACATTTCAATGAACTTTTTCCCTTCTTCTCGTGATTATGATACACAAGTACTAACATTAATGGTATTTTTTTATATAATGAACCATAAAATTACAGTTGGCAGTCAAGAGCACTCTAGCAGATAAGTAAGGCAATTTTCCTCATCATTTTTCCCTTTGTTGTCAATCTTGTTGCATAGCCCATTGCCTTTTCAATGAGCTGTAATGTGACTATTCAAGATCTTGCTTTTCCCCAGTGTATATATTCCAGTTGAAATAATTCAGTTTCTTGCCACCCATTTTAATAGGTTTTATTAAGTAAACTTAATATTTTTAGGTTTTCGACTAGTATTAAAATTTGCCTGCACATTGACAGAATAATGGCATTTAAATTGTACGGGTTTCATGCAGATCAGCAAAAGTGCTTATTGAGCTTGCTGTGCAAACATGCTTAAAAGTTTGTTTTTGATTTTGCTCTAATACTGTCTTTCTCACTATACAGGAGGTTTTATGAAGTTTAGACATGTTTGAATACTTACCCACGTAAGTATGACAATCCAATTAACTATCAGTTTAGACTGAACTGAGTTACAAGAAACATACATTCTAGCTATTAGCTCTCATATTAAAGCATTTTAGGAAGCATTTACTTCACGCTATTGCCAATTGTCTGGCAATTTACAACTCTTGATATAAATTACAGTTACCATAGTATGAGAGCTGAGTAAAATGTTGCATGGCCTCATCTGTGTCTTACATGGAATAAAATGGCAATAAAGATTAATATGTTATGCAGTTTGGAGTTAGAAAAAAAGATGTGAAGTGCTCTTGAGGGGAATTATCATTCTTACCTCCCACTGTATGTAAACAAGCGGTTATCAGATAACCACAGCTTTCTTGTGCTCCAGCAGTAAGATGAAGTCTGGGCTCCACTGAAGACAAAAAGTCGGTGAGTGTGACCTCCTCCACCGCTTGCAGTGCTGGGTGATCCTTCTCAAAACAAGTTTGAAAACATAACTTTTCTGTCCTCTTAGCTGTAGAATTTGTTCAGCGAGCTAGATTATGTAGATAGCTCAGACTTGATAAAGATCGACACTTTATCGTCACAGTAAGTGCAGAGTCATGAGAAACTCGTCTTCCGGACATGCCCAGCCCTTGTGCCATTGGAAAGTCAGTTTGTTTAGGCTGTTGTAAACTGCCAATTGTTTCCTGATTCTCACTCAAATCTTTCCTGATCATCTTACTAACCTTCCTTTATTATTTGCGATCCGCCAAGGACACGTTCTTTCTTCTTTGTCTGAACAAGATGTCAAGATGTTGGTGGGTTTTTACATGGCATCTAGCAATCCCTAAGAATTGCAATAGCACAAACAGACAAAAACATGTTAACTCTGTTCGTAAATAAGAACCACAGTTACAAAAGGCTACCCTAAAAGTAGCAAGCGGTAACTACTTGTGACAGTTCATTGCTCAACCCCCCTGCCAAGCACAAGATCCTGGCTCCATTCTGAGAGTTATTCCTGGCTTCACAGTTATTCACACTAATTCCAACAAAATTTTGTTATCTTTTAGTTTTACTTTTTCCCCACAAAGTATGAAGTAAATAATACTAGTCACTGCCACTCAAGAAAAGCAAAACCAACAACTGTAACTTGGGTATTGGATAACGCTACTGAAATACTCACATTCGTGGAATAGTTGTAGCTCATTTCATGACATTTGCTTGCAGAAGTCTAGGAATTTGCAAGACGGTGCAGGTCAAGAGTGTTGGTAAAAGAATTTTAAAAATTCAAGCGTTTCATCAAAGGCAGATTGTTCTATTTTTGTAACTTGTAGTCAATGAAGATAAGTTATCATTACGTCTTGTTACGTTTTGTCAGATCATCCTACATACGGGACCAAGTTCGATAAAAGTAAATAATCTGTGAAACAGCAGTCCAAGTTAAAGGAGGTGACCCTTATTTTCATTTTGGATGTCTATCACTATATGAAACACAATGCTTATCCTAGGGGAAAAAAAAAAAGCCTCTTAAGACCTCCTACATGGCTGATTTAAGTTTCTTGCAATACTCAATTAAATTTAGGGCTACATTCTGTGGTATTTAAACATATTAAATTCTCATTGACTTCAATGGGAGTGTTATTCAGTTAAAGACTGCGTTACTTCAACTATTTTATTGAGCTCTACTTGAATAAACACACATAAACCCACTAGCTCACAAAGATCTCTACAAACACGAGACAAAAAAAGAAAGAACCAACTAACCCAAAAAACTCTAAAGAACCGAAAAGAAAAATAATCTGTAAATTGAAAACGAGACATCAGGATTTAACAGCGTAGATTTGACTCTTATGTAGTGCATTTTCAGTGATGCAGCTGTGATTTATCCATTAAAACCAGAGCATCTGGCAGCCGAGCAGCTGCAAGTGGGTTCAGTGATGAGCAAAGGGTGCCACAGAGTTCCCTCCTCCAAGAGCTCCTCTTCATGCAGGAGCTGAGCCGACACGGCTGATAAATCTCTGTGATGTGATGAGGTTAGCCTCATTTCTCCCACCACTTGCAATCAGCACCTTTGTTTTCATGTTCCCTCGGCAGCTGATTCCCAAATGCACTGGTTTTGCACAATCTACCTGAGACCTTCTTTTCGAGCAGTAGTATTTTTAAAGGTTTCTGAGTTATGTTAGGCTATGAAAATGAAATGCTCTGGGAGACCACTGTCCCTAACTGTGAGTAGTGTTATTGTGGATTTTGTTTGTTTGTTTCTGCAACAGTGCTTTTTTTCCCACGGGTTCCTACCTGCAAGGAAACTGGAGAGGCAACTTTTAGTGAGAGTTACACCTTACTCCTCTAAAAGGGACAATTGCTGTGAGAATTTCATGGTAATATTAATTCCTGTTAGGACCAAAGACAAGGAGCAACATTTGAACATGCAAAGCTTGCACGAAATTGTTGTAAAGAAGCAAGGCCAGCTTCATGATGAAAAGAGACTGATGAGACCGTGCTGGCTGCCTCTCCAGGTGGCTTTGAAGCAGTGGTTAGTTTTATCCAATTTAAAGCTAACATGGGATCAACTTCCAGCACTCATGGAAGTACTTACCTGCTTCTATTAGCTGCAAATGTGCAAGACTGGTTCCTCAGATTTCAGCTCTGACAACTGCAATCATTTCCTAAAATGAAGCTTAAATATAAAGTTGACCATAGCCAGTTTTTAGAAGAAACCACCAGTATATCCAACATAGACTATTTCTGACCACTAAGTAGCAAGAACTCACTGCTAACTTTGATGGCCTATATTTCAAGTATCGGCTGGTCTATTGTGTAAAAGCTGTTATTAAGCCAGACAAAGTCTATAAAATAAATCAGAGTTAAGACGAATAGCAATTAAATTTTGTTACGAGCTGTGAACAACGAGATGTGTTTCTAATATAGAACACAAGTTGTTGAGTAGGAATCCAATGTGAAAAAGAAAACACTGTATGACGGCTTTTGATACATGTCCATGTATCTTTCACATAAGCAGTGGTGGCTAATCTTGGCTCAGAAAGCTCAGAAAAAAAGCTACGGCTCAGAAATGAAGAGTGTCAGGTTTGCAATGAGCTAATGTGGCAGAAGGTCAAGGTTGACAAATCAGCACCAGCCTAATACCTCGAATATGTCCAATGCAGCCTTAGTCTACAAAAGATAAATGAAGAAACTGTCAGCCAGCTCTAGTCTAAACAATAGAACAATTTAAAGTGGAGGGAATCATAATCTAAAGCAATTTGTTTCATACTGTACAATCATGATAAGGAAAATCTCAATTTTTCTCTATCAAATCGGGGTGTAAATAGGAGTTTCAACCAAAAATCTTTCATCAGAATAAAAGTCACATTTCAAGGTATCCTTAAGGATAAGAGCCAAGTTTTAACCTCAGTAGCACAGCAGATATGAGAAAACAATTTTGGCTCGGTTGTGTAGCAGTAAATAAAATGCTGCCAGCTGTAGTGTCCATTTGGAGGTAAACAAGAACAGGTAGATGAAATATGCATTCAAGAGACATGGTGCTTAGCAGCAAGCCAAAAGAGCGTTCTGAAAAAAAATTAAGGCACATCCCCTGACGAGGTAAATTGTATTTGTAGTTTATTTCTAGAAGGGGCAAATGGCCATTTAGCTCTTAAGGGATTCCTCCAAATCAGAGTACTCTCCTCTTTTGGCCTCCAAGCTAATGTATTGAATGCAAGAATCATTGTTTCTCACAGACTTACACAGACTCTTCTGTCAAAGACATCGTAGGGGTCTTCACCGTGAGCGACACAAGTAGAATGGCAGAGGGAAGACCCTGCAAAAAGAAATCTGAATAAATAGATTGTAACGTGTATGTTCCACTACATAAAAATGGTGAAGTAACAGTTAGTACGTGATAAACCCACAAAGTGAAAGAAATTGAAACTTAAAATTCTCACTAATCCACTCTGTAACTTCACACTTCAGTTATAGATTTTTATTTTAGTTCTTTCATAAGTCTCTGATCTTATTATTTTCTCTTCCATTTTCCAGATTTTAATGAGTCTATCAAGACATTCGTATAGCACTGAAGAGAAGGTTATGCAAAGACTGAAGTAAATTCAAATTGATTTTGAGTACAAGGCACTTTAACTTAATATGCATCTCCTTCTATCAAAATGGCTCGTTACTACCACCTCACACTTCCAATCTCACATCGGTTATATTTAAATAAAACTGGTTCCTATTATTCTGTGTGGTTAATAATTCAAGGCCCAATCCTGTTCCCATTAATGCTACTTGCTATTGACTCCAAAGGGAAGAGGTGTGAATGTGATATGCGTATCATCGGACTCACTCCGTTAGATGGCTGTAGGTTTCTGAAAACCCAAAGATTTCAGAAAGCTGATAGTTTGCAGAGATCTTACTATTAGGAAAGTCCGAGAATACACCATATAATTATAATTTTGTGGATATAGTTTTCTCAAACAGAATTATTACTCATATGATACTTAGTCCTGGTGACGCTGAAGAGACACTCTGTTGTATACATTGGAGACATGAATAGTTCATCAGCAGTGATGCTCACATGCGATGTTCCTGTTGCTTCTTTTGGAGCTCCATCTCAGGTCTTTTCCTTCTAGTACTCTACTACTAGTCTTGAAGGTACTGTTTCCCATAGGATGGATTCCCTAGTGTAGCAGCTACGGCCCCACAGGTACAGATGGTACGGCTGTTGAAGTCATCCCAGTCTTCTCCATTTGGCCGGGTTTCGCTGGGATCGCTTTCCTTGGAGAAAGGGCTGTTCTGGAGTTGTCTCTGCCGAATGCCCTGCCATCGCTTCACTGGCCAAAATGGCACCTCAGAGATAGAGTGACCGCAGTGGCAGACAATGAAGCGCTTGCATTCTCCGCTGATTTTTCATACTTCCATAAGCTATTATGGCCCATTGTCCTACCAGGTACCTTGCAGTTAGATTTTAATCCCTCAGCTCACATACGTTGAGTAGGTAGCTCTGTTAACTCCTTACACACAGCAGTCTTATTTCTAAGTGGAATAGTTTACTATTTATTTTTAAAAATAATAATCCAAACCTTACCATAATGACCTCCTAACTGTTATAATTTTAAAATAGTTAAAATATTTTACATAATAACAGAATCTTAATACAATATTTTTTAATACATTTGTTTTTTTACCACTCATACTCAAAGTTCTGGAGAGTGTATCAGCAATGTTAGTAAGAGTATAGATTTGTACAATAACAAAATCTGAAGCAACAGATTTTTATATTTTTTTTAATATTAGTTTCAGTTCAACTTCAACTGTAGGTTTGAGAATGGCAAAAATAGTCCTTGAAAAACCAGTAGATGATAATTAATGTTTATAGTAATGTTGTATTTGTTAGTACTAGCGAAATCTATGGAATTACTTACATGTTTAATGAAATGCAAATAATTACAGAGTTTCTTGGGTTGGGGGAGCCCAGGTATGATGGAGAGATGCACCACAGGCAATTTTAAAACACTTGAGATCCTAAAACTAAAAGAACTTCCTATCCCCAGCTCACAAAGCCCACTCATCCCTAGGCTCTGACCCTTACAGCTTAACTGACATGTTTTCAGGTGCAGTATCCATGCAGATTTTATAATTAATTATGTTTTCCTATAATTGTTCAAGGAAGTTGCACAAAGGGAGACAAATCACTAGAAAAACAGTATGACCTGAAGCAACAAAAAAAAAAAGAAAGCAAAATAAAAAGAGGAAGACAAAGGAGACTGCTCTAAAATTTGTCTGTGTTTTTAAGATGTGTCTCACAAAATTATTTTTAGGCAGCGGTGGTGTAAACCGACCAACGCTATTGACAGAACGATGACAGACTATTGACTCAGGTGGGGAAGGATCCAGCCTGTGTACACCACATCCCTCTCACTGGAATTTGAGCCCTCTAAGGTTACAGAGAATGGATTCTATAAAACTAAACCTAAAAAGTGTATTATTTCTCAGAGGACACAATTGTAACAAGCTTTTCCTGATGGCAAAAATCCAATTATTGTAGTAAAGGTTGTGCTCAGTTATTTCTCACTTCATGTCAAAGCAAATTGTAAAATGAGGTGCATGGGAACTCTGCTACTCTACCTTTACTGATACCTAAGCTTACATGCTACCTTTTTTGTTGTTATTAGCAAGACAACAGAGGGAAAAACTGAAGGCTCATGTCATCAAGGACTGGCCAAGGGTGTGATATATAGATTTTTTTGTATTTCTCAAGAACAGCGAAGAAAAGTTTAGCATAGATTGGATCAAATATATTTTTTTCTTTGGTGACGGAAATAAAGTTATCTTCATCTCTACTGAATTTTTCTTCTTCTTAGATAGTAGTGTATGTTAAACTAGTACAAGTGCTTTTTCTATTTGCTTGGCAGAAGAAAAGAAAAAACTCCACTCAAAACTAAAGGCTAAAGCAATTATTCCTGGCGATATCTTTGCTTTCTGCAAAATGGCAGTACGGCTTGCGAGGAAAGTCAACTTACTTTTTAAGGAAACGAAGTGCAGGGAGAATGAAGAACTTGCTGAATTTTCAGCACTGGTCACTGCAAGTGACTGATGCCGTACTCCTCCCCTTGAGCTCGTGGCAATGTAACCCCAGAGCAAAGACCTTTTTGAACAACTCTTCCCGAGTTTCCTAACTTGGTGTCGTTAGTAAAATAGCTGTAAAATACCTTCTTTCTTTTTTTTCTTTTTTAGATTTCCTTTCAGGTCATAATAACATATAGAAGAAGGGCACTTCGAACAACACTCGCTTGGGCTTGCTCTCCCTTCCATCTGGTCCTTCTGCTGGGATGGCCTCCCACACCTGAAACACCCAGTTCTTCCCTCCTCATGGGTAAAGCTACACGTTCCATTTGCTGCAGCTGCTGGACTCAGACATACAGAACTATTTCTCTTTCCAGTAGTTGATATATCGGATAAGTATCTCCCACACATTTATTTTCTGCAGAATTATACATGCAGTTGTAGCTACATTCATTTTTCTGCTCAAGCATTAAAAAGATGGACTTATCGCTTCTCTCACATGAATATAATATGGAAATACAAGTTAGGAGATGACTTGCATACACTTTTGGCAAGTTCAACACAGATTAGATCCTGCAGTAAGACCAAAGCTGGGCAGAGATCATGGACAGAACTGGTGCCCAACAGCAGCTGTATGCAGCAGAAAACCTGGGCTGCATCCCTTTGCCATGAATAAGCTAAAACACAGCTTAAAATCAGGGATTTTTCTGGGCAGCCCACTTTGACTGACCTCACTTGAGATGACCTAATTCAGTTTATGAAGTTCTTTCTAGGCATTTGCTAAACAAGACTCAATCAAACAAACCAAACAGAAAGCTGCCACGGTTGTCTGACCTGTTGCATCCCAGATTGAACTGAGGCTAGATTCTGCTTAACGTTCACAGTTATCAATAAGCTTTCTCTGTCAAATGGGCACTGCTAAGCCACATGCAAAATATAATTAAGCACAAAATCCACCCTTTTTCATATTGATGGGATAAAGTAGCATCCAGTGAGGAAAAGGACAGAATTGGGCCCAAAACTTAAGTTTAAACCAGTTTACATTAAAAAGATATTTGAAAGAATGACCATGCAATATGAATACTGTATTTTAAAAAGTGTTTAGTTCTCACAAAGATGCACTACCCATCAGCTGGGAAGATGCTACATCCATATTTCAAAATAATGTCTATTGGACGGATCAGTGTGAACATATTAAGTGGGCATCTGTCTTCAGCTGAGATAGCACTAATTTGGTATTGTTCTGTTGAAGCTGACTACAAAGTTAGATGAGTCCTTAATCAACAATTATTTGCTGACTCCTAACAGTACGATCTGTATTTAGACAAGAATTTCCCAAAACAAATACTAAAGATGCTGCTTTTAGCATATATTAAGGGGGAGGGGGTAACCCCTTTCCAGCCATTCAAGAGATTTGCCCGTTTTAATAGTTACATGGCAGTGATTAGGGAACAGTGAGAAGTGCTGTCTTTAGTGGTCTCACTTAAGCGTTTTCATTTAGATTTCATTTTGGGGTTTCATCCCAAATAGCTAAGACTGAGATCCCTTTTCTGTTTTGGGTTGTGATGTTCAGTAAACATCTAAACTGCACCTTCAGCAATAGGGTGTTGGTTTTTTTTTTTTTCATTCAAAATTCTTTAAAAGCAGGGAGCAAGCCAAATCGCAGAAAATTCTGCAGGATATAGTTATGTTTGCTATAATGCTCTTAGAAAGACTAATACATAAAAGGCAATAGAAATATGATTTGTAGGAAACCAACACTTCTGAGACTAACTTTAAAAATCATCCTTTGCTCAACCTGAAAGGCTTTTAATAATGCTATGACACTCAAGACATGCTTCCACCAAAGCGATATTTATTTATTGACCCCAATCCTGTGACACAGGTCAGGGCTACAAAGGGTTATTTGCCAGACACAAGACAGGGGCTTGCCCACTGGCTACTGTCAGAGTCCTTAAGTCTATTTTCATTTATCTTAGCAAAAATCTTGACCAAGTAAGAGCTGCAGGGCTTGGCTTTCATTTCTCAAATTAAAATTTTATAGGGCCCTGGCGCTGTCAGAGCAATTGCCAGCCTTCATCACTTTTGCAGACACCGGATTGCCTACAACCCCATCTGCAGCCGCCGTGATCCCTTGGCACCGCTCAGGAGGTTTGGTCTGCCCTTGGATCTGGGGAAACACCACCAGTAGCTTATGCCCCCGTTTGCCTTCTCCTTCACCCCAACGCACCCGTGCTGGCCTTTTACTTTCCATTTCATTCAGTTAAGAGGGGTGTGTTGTGCGGCCAGGTTTATGATTGCCGCTTCTGCCAAGTCTCAGCCATGACTGCATTTATCAGCCTCGCTGACAACAGTTATGAACCAGTTCTTAAGCACGGTTGTGAATGCATAGTTAAAAAAAAATACTGTAAGGAATGCATCTTTTGGAGGAAGACAAAACTAAAGCAAGTAGACAAGTTTATTTGAAAGTAAACTTTGATAAATAGAATTATTCCTGTGGAATACTCCAATAATCTGTTTTTAATATTAAGACCGTTTTAAATAACATGCAGATTAGATTTGATATAGATGAAATTGCAGCCTCTATTTACTTGTATTCATACATACAGAAGCAGCATAAAAACCTCTCGAGTTTGTGGAGAAGCGTGTAGCAAATTTGCAAATAACAGTATCTACAGCAGTAGTGTATAATGTACCAGTATAACATACTGGAGGACGTTGTCTCTTGTTTGGCAATTAACACTGATATAAGAGGGAAAAGGAACGAGAGGATATTAACAGATTAATCTTGGATCCTTTTAGACTGCGCTGAAGTAAAATGACAATTGAGTTTACTCCAACTCCTATTAGATCAGTGCCCTCTGCTGATCACTGCTTGGATTAAACCAGCCACGCTCTACTGCAGCAGAAAAGCTCACAACCACCTCAAATACAGTCAAAGTATGCGGCTTTACATTTAAAGGAAGAAACCATACATGGATTTAATCCTCAACACCATCTTTCTAAGTGAAGCTACAGACAACAGGGAAATTTAGCAACAACATACACTGACAACATTGCCTAAAAATAAGAGCATCTCTTTGTATCTTAAGTCCTGTGGTTCAGCCCAGAAACAAAAACTCCTCTGCTTGCTGCATTGCTGCTAAACTGTGTCTTTTTCTCCTTTCTGATCAAGTGAAACGTTTTTAATGTATTATGAAAAAGAAGTGATTGAGAGTTTCATATTGCAGCTGTATACTGAGATAAACTTTGCAAACAGCCCATGGCATGACACTTGGCATGACTCAAAGTCAGCCCACGGCATGACTCAAAGAGTAAGGAAATTCTTCAGGTGAGTAAAATTGGCACAGCCAAACCCATGGATGCTAAATAAATGATCATAAGCTTGTCTAAAGCCCTTCTTATGCCAAATGAAGTAAAATATAAAATGCCAAGCATTGTCTTTTATACCTATAACTTGTTATACACATATTATCAGCTAGATATCCTTGTTTAGCTAATAAGCAAAGTGCTAACATGGGGCAAAACCTGAGATATTTGCCAACTGCCATTGCATCCAGCAGATACAGGTGGAAGGAAAATTTCGTCCCAGCTAGAAACAGTAGTATGCTTGGGGATGCTCGCGCAGTAAGGGTCTTACTTGCAATTGAGTGAATGTCACAAATGCATAAAGCCACAGAAAAGTATAAAGACTCTATTAGTTTCAAAAACTGAAAGATAACTGCAAGAAGGCAGAACAGTTACGAAAAGAGAAAAAAATCCAATAGTGAGCTGGGAAACTTGACAGCAGCTACCTGGAGGAAGGAAGACATTGCTCCATGAAGAATAGAAAGAAATGCACATAGCAATTTTTGGAGTCTATTGATACTATTTACGTTTAATTTCTTCTTCTTTTCAGATTGAACTTTCAGCTTATATGCAACCATAGGATTCAACCAAATTTGAAAAAAAAAAAAACACCAACAACTTTTTCTTCTGGGAGTCCATCTCCCAGAGAAGTGTTGCAGGCTGTGTTACTTACGTATAACCTTAGCTCTAGTGTTGGCTACTCATAATTTTCACAGAAATTAGAACAGAAAAGTATTTGGGTAATGGTTCTGCAACCACATATTCCCTGCATGAGTACATGCCTCTATGCCCGTGTGTTGTCTTCTCCAACCACCGGTGAATTTGGATGCTGATTTTGTGTTTCAGATGGGCATATCTTCCTCTATGATACATCACTTCATTCAGCAGTTTCACAAAGCATGGAGCTACACAGTGCCTTGCTCCCCGTGTCAGTAACGTATCACAATGGCCAAAACAAAGTCCATTACATGTCAGCTGCTGAATATCCCTAGCTATCCCCTGAGGTACTTCATCTCAAAACGCAGCTAGAAGATAGAGAGGGTCAGCGTTCATGTTATTCACAAGCATTGCCACTCCCCAGCTCACTGTTTTTAGCAGTTTGCCACTGTTGTTCTTTCTGTGCTCTGAAAATGTGTTGCACATATTACAATGGGGCATTTATATTGCTCAGGAAGCAATCAGAAAAAAAAAATCACTAATTGTTAGAGTGAGGAGTGGAAATAGTTGACAACTTCTTTATCTATCGGTAATCATTTGAGAGTGAAAACATGTGGAAAGGACGCTGGGATGCTGCAGACAAGGACCTCACCTCAGTGTGTGATTGCACCCCACTTAGCGCAGCCCACTAGAGCATCTCACCACAACATCAGCACGATAATGACAGCTCGCAAAATTGCGGCTGAATGGACAAAGGGCTGGGGACAGTAGGAGGTTTTGTACTTCTGGCAGCAGCTGGGACACCCACGCTGGGGCTCTGTGTGCCCTGGTTTGTCACCAGCAGGTAGGGACCTCAGTGCAGGACCACAGCCTGGAACTGAGCCACCAGTTCCCAAATAACACATCCAGAACAGATGTTGGGAAACCTCAGGAAAACACAGGAAATAACCTCTTACCATCCTCTTTTGTAGGACACACTATTTTTTTCTGCACTTCCAGGCTACCACAGCCTGGAACTGAGCCACCAGTTCCCAAATAACACATCCAGAACAGATGTTGGGAAACCTCAGGAAAACACAGGAAATAACCTCTTACCGTGCTCTTTTGTAGGACACGCTATTTTTTTTCTGCACTTCCAGGCTAATTAAGCTCCTGGAGGTGCCACTTCCTCACAAATCCTTCCCCTTCCCTAAGTGAAATGTCAGTATTAGTGCTGATTCAGTGGCACTAACGTCTGCAAGCATTGCTTTTGGGAGCTAACATTTAAGCACAACGGTATTGCTGGCAAGGTACTACTTGGCAGAAAGAGTGAAAAGTTTGGCAACTATGGGCCAACATGGGTAGCAGATGTTTTTAATGCCAGCTTCTCTCTAATTGTAAAGCAGCAGCAACAGCACAGCATGAAAGGAGAATACCATAAATCTCCAATGTAGGGACTAGTCCACGAGCACATAAATTCTGCCACTTGTTAACAGAATTTGCTGACAATCTCCATGCTCCACTTAAAAATGCGTGGTGTGCAGTCCCATTTGGCTTCCTAATAATAGGCACAGCGAGCTCAGGCTGGGCTTTCAGACACAGGTTGCCATGATACAGTTCCCCGCGCCACAAAAATCGCAGGGGCCAATTTGGAGTACATAGATGAATCTTGCATACAGCGAAGCCTTGATGCCTTTGCTCAACAGTAGAGGATTAGCACATATAATCAAAGCTTCTCCACTTTTGAGGGTGCAGCAGCAGTAACAGGCTTTCCCGCTCACCTGTAGATAAAGCACCCGGTGCTTCAACAAGCTGCAAGAGTCAAGTCATTGGAAAAGCGTTCACCCTACAAACATAATTTTGTCTTTGTGCCCTCACTTCCTCAACACAGTCACCTGCCATCTACTTTCCTCTATTGCACTGTAAGAATACAAGCTTTCTTGTGCAAAGGGAGGTGGGCTGGACCTCACAGAGGGCTTGTTTGACTCCCATGGGACCAGCAGCAGCTGAGTCAGCATTCTCTGCTGGCTGCTCTTGCCCCAGAGTGCTAAACCTGTTATGAGGTACTCTCATGGGGTTTGGAGATGATTTCCTCAGATTTTTCTACAAAGAAAACCCAGGTGATATTATTCCTCATCCTCAAGATTGGGGTGTCAGTCTTGCACATTTGTTTTCCTGGCTGGAGGCATTAGTGATGCAACTACTCCCCAGAATAGGGATGCACAAGAACATGTCCCTGCTCCTTGTCCAATCTCACCGTGCTGCTTTCACTAAACAGTAAGGGTTAAACCACAAACATAAAATCGTGGTTTGGAGCTGACCTGGAAAGCAAAGTTTATGAAACATTTATTCACAGTTCTGATATCTGGAGGGAGATACTTCATTTAGGTCATGAATTTTTCTGTTTGGATCCAGGCTGATTGCTCATGCTGCCATGCTCCACCCTCTGGTTCCCCTGCACCTTCTAGCCCACAACTAATTTTCAAAACAGAGGAGGGTGACCCTTAAGAAGGCTTGGAAAGTAGATTGTTTCTTTTTTAAGCAGCAGGAAACAAGACCGTTCACAAGAAGAGAAAATGTAAGAAATAAAAGTTTGAAGATTGAGGAGCTAATATGAAGGAAAGAAAATCTTGTATATTTATAAGAATAAAATGAGAATGTGTCCTCTTGAACCTTGCAGTCAGAGGAATCTGAACTGAATTAATCAATCACCAGACTATTGATAGGGAAAAAAATGACTTGTCGGCAAGGAGCTTGCAGAGGATGTAGATAGAGAGCTAGACATAGCAGTCTGCTTTCTCTAAACAATTAAGGACAGACTCAGCTAATTTAAATCCACATAGCAACATCCTAATCAATACAGCTAAGCTGAGTTTCTCGGTCTAAAGATATTGTTTCTTCAACTGTTATTATCCTTAGTTATAAAATTAGAGAATATGGACTCAACATGTTGTGGTCAACGTCATTCCAAGAAATTCGCTCTACCTTCTTCAGTATGCAATGCACTTCTCAGCCCCCATAAAGGTTATCAGAGAACTGGAAGGGTGTTTGCAAAGGAAAGGGTGAAAACTGCCAAAGAAGTCAAAACCCATACGCTTCTCCCTATTATAATACTTCCCAAGACAGAATCCCCTGAAGGAAGAGACTGTGTGAAAATGGCAGCTGTTTCTTTCTCTGACAGAGAAAGGATTGACAGATTCGGTATTTATTTTTAAAAAATACCTAACTAAGCAGCATTAGTCACCCATCATCCATATTTCTCTCCATAAATGAGAGTGCATGAAGTTATAGAGTCTCCGGAGAAAGCAATTACAATATTAATTTCAACTTAAATGACAACTAGGAAAAAGAAAAAAAAATCAGCTAGCTTAAGGAGTTCAGTTCTCTTAGATCCTGATTATGAAAACTACTCCACAAACACTGAAAACCACCAATCACAATATAACCTTTAAATGAGCTCCCTGGAAGGCACTACGAAGAGCAATATCTGTGTAGGAAGACATTTCAGCAGTAATGAACACACAAGTCTTCAAGTCTGTCAAGCCGCAAGTTTGACCATGAAATAGGCTGGATCCCCAAGGCGGGGGGACGCACACGCGCGCACAGGCAGGCTGTTGATCCAGCTAGCTCTACTGGCATCTTTGCACTGGAATTCAAGGAGCTACACTTTAAGAGCTCACTCTATGGGCCATCATCTCTCCCACATGAAAGGGTGTTGTTCAAAACCTCACTGAAGCCCTAAGTGACTCTTACCCTGAAGATTTCAAAGACTCATACAAATCTTGGTTGGAGGAGACAACAAGAGATCGTAATTTCCCCACTCAGAGTGGAGCTCTTCATGCCGGATCAAGTCAGCAGTGGCTTTTTTCTAGCTAAGTCTTGAAAATCTCCAAGGATGGACAGCGTGCCTCTCCCTGGGCAGCCGGCCCCAGTGCTGCCGGAGGAAAATTTGGGAGAAAGGGCTCCCCATCCTTTTTTAAACTGGAGACCTGAAAGAAATCTTGTAACTCACTCCAGCTTTGAAATAGTATAGAGGGCAAAGTCACAGTATGAAAGTGCCCCAAAGTGCTCTGCCTGTCTCCTCATCTTTACTCACTGCTGACAAGGTCAGACCCATAACCTCGACACTCAGCTCAAGTGTATTTTGTCACCACTTTAACACCAATGGGAGCCTTTGCCCTAATTTAGATTTGAGCCAAATTCTTCTGATGAAATGGCTTGAAATGACAACAATATAATGATTGTCTTGTTAATTCACTTAATAATGAGAACCAATTATATACCAAGAACATTTCCCTTGTGAGTTATTTTCCTTCTCAACAAACAGTCCTACTGGAAACATGATGGTCTCCCATCCTCAGAGCAACACAAAATATTTTATCCCAATTGTATAGCTGCCAAATACACACTGAAATGTGTTCCTGCAAACACCAACGAGATTGATGTGATGTTGTATTTTAACTGCACTGGCTGGTTCTTGACTTGGGCTTTGCTTTTATTTTTTGCTGGCAAAATATTGCTCATTAAAAACTGTAATAAGGCTAAAATAACATAAAAAATTAAGAAGTGGAAAGGATTCTTTTGAAAGATTTCAAGGGACTTCCCATTTCAAACCAGCCTCTTAGATCACCAAAGCCCATTTAAAAGTTGTCTTCAAAAGGAAAAATAAACAAAACAAAAATACCCTCCATCCTAATAAGCTTCATTAACTTCTAAATATCCATCATTTGTCATGGAACTCACTCTTTCTTCAGAGGACTGCAAGCGCCTGCGTGCCCCTCTCTGATGGGCTAAACGATGCCTTGTTGAACAAAACTTCTGGGACGCCGTGCAGCTGGGAGTCTTTCAGATGACAGTATTTTGCAGGAGCTGTCTGATATTTTCTGCTGGCTTGGAAAATAAGTGGAAGTGCCGCTTCATTCTCTGTCTTTGTCATATAGTATCACCCAAATGAAGATATAAATATAAGGAGCCGAATAGGAGTTGTATCGTATTTCTTGAACTTCTGCCTATGACTTCAGATCTGACAGATTGAAGTTTCTGACCCCAATTAAGCAACTTCATCTCCATACTTCAACCTAGGAAACAAATAGGTAGAAAGGACTACCATATGTTGGTTTTCAGTTCATTAAATCCTCGATTGTGCAAAACCTTTTAAGAGATACTACCCCATAAAATTCATACAAAGCTGTATTTTCTGTTGTTTGGAAGAATCTTATTAAACACTTTCTCCAAAGAAATATTCCAACCTTTTGAGAATCAGCATGACACTTAAATGAATTATTCATGCAAGGCTCTGCAAGATGGGCAAGTTTCCTGCCAAGACTTGCACAGTGAGGGGTGTTATAAAACTGAAATTGGGATGTGGAGAGAACTGATGGAAAAGATTTCAAAGATCATCTCTGTTGAAAAAAAAAAAAAATCCCACAACTTCAGACCTTTAAACTTGCTTCTTCACAGCAGAGAGCCTTCTAAATGTCCCGCTTCACATCCACTCCCAAATTCTTCAATTTTAAAATGTGCTCACAAACAGATACATGTTTTTAAGTGAAGCCACTGAGTGATGTAAGTGCAATTTGTGAGCATCATTGGCAGATAATTCATTTCAGTGATTCTTAAATGAGGCTTCATCTCAGGAAACTCTGGTAAGATTTACCTAGCCATCTTCATGGAAGCGCTGCCCACTGACACCACGGAGCTCTTCCTAAATTACCCAGTGCAGGACAAACAAAGAGTTGCCCCATGCATACAGAAGATGATCCTGAAAACCAATCAAGCCTAAGAACAAAATTTGCACAATTTCTGAAAATTTGTTGAGCCTAACTCAAAAGCTGACATCTGACAACAACCAAATGAAAATTAAGAGTCCAAAAATGTAAGTCTTTGATTTTTTTTTGCCTATATTCGCAGGTATAGATGATGATGAAAATGAATAAGGCTTACTTTGTCCCCCACAAATGCGCTGTACTAACTAATGAAAGTCATATTATAAATAATACAACAGACACAAGAAGGAACTGCTATCATTAATGTAAAGCAACTTGGTACCACCAAACATTGTTTTGGTAGCATTTGCATGAGGGAAAAAGCCCTGTAGGCATAGAGGGTTGGCTTGAGTGATTGCTGAGCACATTTTAATAATTAATTCCACAAATAAGTGAAGTCTATTTTAATTTCACCTTACACAGCATTGCTATCTCAGTGAAGTAAATTGCAAGCCCTCTTCTGTTACTGTACCCAACACTGACACTTTGGAAACATTACAAAAGCAGCGGGAATGTAATGAAAAATATATATAGTGCTGAGACTTCTGAGCTATCCAAAGTGCTCTTTAAGATCCTGCAGATAATCTTTAGGGAATAATCCAAACAGCTCTGTTGTATAAAGTTACATTAAATGACTGTACATCATGCTGTGATTGAAAAGTCATGCCCAAAAATGCTGATCAGTTTGATTGGACATGGATTCAGTTCCAGCTCTTTAAAAGGCCTATAAAGAACAGCTTAGTAAAGAAAAATAAAATAACTAAAACCACCAAAATTATCATGTTTGCGTGTTTCAAATGGAAACAGAATTATTTATCTGTGAAGGAACTGCTAAGAGGATCGGGGAAAAAAGAAAATGTTTGGAAACCTCTGTTTTTCTTGAACTAAGATAAAAAGCTGTATTTTGACTTCTCAAAAGTTTCTGTCAAGCACTTTTACATCAGCATCCCCATGGATAATTCCACAACACTGCTTTACAAAACCTTAACATGTATCCATATTTTGGCCAAAAATTTCATGCACAGAGAGCAGATGAGGTGGATGCTTCTTCTGACAAGTGAATGTTTCTATGTTTTCTCAGCTGTCTCCCAAAAAATAAGGGTTTGAAACTCATTCACAATATGCAAATATAGGCCCTCATCATTTGCAAGTGGTATGATTTTTTTACCTCTCCTTTCTTCCAATGGGAGTGGATTTTGTCTTGGGAAATTTAATTTCTCTGACCTCACATGTGACTTTACCCCAACGAGGAATCCTTTCTCCCTGGGGCTATGCCTGCATTTGGGGGAGCAGCTTCTTCACCTTACGCTTTCCCAGAGGAAGTCCTCCTTCCAGAGCAGAGGGAATGCACTTTTGGAAGAAGAAAGTTAAGACTTTTCATCAGTGTGAGGTCTCTAACATATTCCTCTGGTACCTGAAAATTCATGGCCCTATTCCAGTTTTCAAAGAAGAGTCTCTGTGGACACAGCATCCATGATATATGTTTCCTCTTATAAGAAAAGCTATATTTCCTTATGATTTCTTTGCATTTTGAGCAAAAAGGACTTAGAAACAACATAGCCCAAGAGACTGACTTATTATATTGCATCAGGTACACATTTTATTCCTTCTACTCTGAAATGTTGCAATTTAAAGTTATACTCAGATTGTACCAGGGACCCGTATATGTTTTCTGAGAGAAGACCTTTGGGATTTTTTTTGAGATCAAGTCACGTAAGAAGAAGAGATTATAAACACATGTTACAGAGTTGTCCCAGCCTAAAATATATTCTGCAAATACATCTTAAGGTTCTGTAAATAAGGTTACTACACATAATCCCACAGGTACCAGTATTATATGTACATAATAAAGCTTAAGATCTTATTCAATTTTCAGATATTTTATGAGGAAAGATACTGCCAGATTCTCAAGGGCCAAATATTTCATTCAAAGGCAAGGAGATATTATCGTACTCTGAATAGATATAGTAGTTAGTTTGTACAGCATCTCATAAAAGTGTAATTTGCAGACTTGGGGAGAAAAGGAAATGCTTTAAGGAACACAAGGAATATTTATGCAGCTATACAAGTTACTTGGTTGAGTGGGGTTGCCTTTTCAGAATGATTTTAGAAACTGAAATTACTCCTTACAATATAACTTTTGCCATTATTATTATCTCTTGCACTTAAAGATATTAAATCCTTGCTTTGAAATCTGGCTCATGAACATGCAATTATGATTAAAACACTTCATCTTCTTGGCCTGTTAATTCATCAGAGTAACTAGCCAAATTCCACTGCACACAAAGTCTAGAATAAATGGAGCTGGCCTAGGCAACCTCAGTGCAACGTAGCAAATACAACCACAGGGTGAGCACATCCTCATTTTCTTCCAGTGACAACATCACCTCTACTTAAATATGCATTTCTGGACCTCAAGCAATATACAGCAAATAGCAGATGAACCAGGTTATCTGGAAAATGAAGTGATTTTCACATTTTCAAACCAATTGTGAAAATAAGCTTAATAATAGATTATTAATGTGAAAGAAACACATTTTTCTCATGCTTAGTCAAAATTGCTCTGGCAAGCAGTTTCATTCCTTCTCTGCTCTGTTACCTTGAATGAGCTGTCTCTCAGAAGAGCATGAAACACATTATACTGAAGATGATATTGTTGGAAAACTTGAATTAGATATCAGTAAACTACAAGATTCAAATGCTGATCACCCAGGTATGCAGCAGCCCTCTAGTACTTCAGCGTTAATATGCTCACTTTAATAATAAAGTTAATGAAGGCCATTGCTTCAGACAAGAAGTTATGCCTATCACAGTTGTATCTTATCTATCTTTAATACATTTAGTCAATATACAACGATGCTGAACATATCTGTGCAAACATACCTAATTTTTTACCCTGAAAGCTAATCAATAATATTTCTGTTAGCATACTTCAGCTTAACTATTGGAAACAAGTGGCTGGAAACAAGTGACTTATATTTCCTCCTTGTCCTATATTTGTGGGTACTAAATCCATATTAAGATGACTGCAGAGCCTTGTAATGACACCTCTATATCATTAAAAAAAAAAAAGGTTATTCTGAAAAAATGATGTTACCATAAAGAGATTTTCTCTGCACTAGATATTTTAGGAGACTGAGGATAACCCGAAAAGGATTGCATCAGCATCAACCATCTCATGACCCAGGAGACAAGACTGCAGGATCAGCCCGACCACATACGCGCACAGGTATCAAAGACAACCCCCACACACCTCTGCCTCCCTGGTCAGGCAGGAGCCGGCTCTCTACAAAATACCCTTCCTTTTCATGGGGGCACAGATTGAGAGTCTGTCCTCAGGTGTCCTGGGCTGTAAAGTCTCTCTTAACACACAGGTGAAACAAAGCTATGCATACCCGAAAATCAGGATGTGTCATTATTTTATCTGTGCAACAGTAGTCATGAGATGCTTGAGAGCACAACCCAAATAAGTCACTGGGCAGTAAACCAAAAAACTAAACGTGTCTACACATGATACCTCTCATCACAATTACGTTGGCCACAAATCGGTATTGTACAACAGAGACGTCCCAACTGCAAATATTCTGTAGCGTTCAAAGCTACGAAACATGAAACGATCACATCAATTGATAATGACTGAAGCATGAATATAAAATAATTACCCCTTCAAGGGAAATTAGGAACGATAAAAATAATAACTAGTAAAGAATAAAATATAAGGAATATATTAATATATAAATGAGAGACATGACTAGAGCCTTTGAACCTGAACTGCACGCCCACTGCGTGGGCTTTGATCACCAGCACAGTGCTCACCAGGAGACATCGCCTGCACAAGGAGCAAGAGATGAAGGTGGTACTGACCTTGCACAGCTCAGCCAGAGTCCAGGTCAGGATCCCAGGGCTGGGATTCTTCTCTTTGCTTTTCTCCTCTTAATGCCAGGTTTCTTTCTCAGCTTGTTCTTCACTGTAGGAGATCACAAGTTTCATCATTTTAGCACAACAGAGGAGACCCCCAGCTCATCCTAGCAAGCAGCAGAGGACCCCATGGCAGTACATGCTGATGGTGGTCAGTACACAGACACTCCCTCTGCTCTACTCCCATTCCCCTAACCTTCCACTTATAGCTCCAAAATATCACGGTTTCAGAGGCCACAACACAGAGACGCTGCAGGGGTTCTCTGTGACTGACACTCCTTTGAAAATCTGGGCAATGTACTGGTGGTCAATATACTCTGTGAAGTAATCCCCATTCTATTTGTTTCCCTTGGCTATAGTTCCCCATAATGTTAAAAAAAGGAACAAATGAGGTTAAAAAAAAAGGAACAAATGAGGTTGTGTGATCAAAATTTCATATTAAGTTTCAGATAATTCACTCTCAAGTGATTCAAGTAGGAACCAGAACTCCTAAATGAAATTACAGCTCCATGTAATTCATAGTCATTTGCCAATTAATGCATGTTAGCATTAACACCAATGAAAGACAGCCTGACAACACTCAAAATATGTACATATTACAATAATGAAGACTTCATTAGAAACCCTGTAAAAAGCAACTTCCATATGTTTCACAAAAATTGGATGTTAGCTGCTCATTGAGTCTGGTTTTGTTCAATTATGGAAAGCACATTTGCAAACATTAAAATAGTTAAAGAGTGTATTTTATCTTTTTTAGGACTTGGAAGCTGAGGGCAATGTGTCAGCTGATCAGAGAACAAATTTTTGTCCACAATAACTCAAACTGACTACTATTTGACAAAATTCTGTCAATCAGTAATAGTCTGAATATTGCTGGTCTCATTGGACAACACTGCAGTTGCAAAGACGCTACCTTTTGTCAGTAGTTTCTTTAGTGATAAAAAAAAGAAGCACTCATTAAAAAAAACCAAACCAACAAACCAACCACTGTTAGAGAATTAAAGTAGTGTTTATTTTCTTATTGTTAACACTAAAGAAATATACAGCACATTAAGAAAACCATTAAATCAAGATCTGTAGAAATGGTGAGTACTCAGAAGAAAAAAAAAGGTATTTGTTAATTGTTTTGGGTTGAAAGTGATGTTATCCTACCAGTTATATTCCATTGAGTTAGATTCTGTTGATTAAAAGTTAACTTATAAATCTGACATGGTTCCACCCAAATCAATAGAATTCCATTTGCTTGCTAAAGGAACATTGATAATCAGGCTCATCAACTTCAAACGAACAGAAATTGATTTACTAGTTATGAGGAAGAGCCAAATCAGACTCCCAAATACATCCTAATTCTAGTAGCCCTCCTCACGGACATTGTGTACATAAAGGTATCCAGTAAATATTTTAATAATCTTACAAATACTACGAATAAACAGAGAAAGCTTTCCCTAAAGAAAGAGGAGAAAAACTGGAATTATGAGGAAAGGGATTTTTTTTAGTCAAAGGAAAGTCTGTGAAAGTGAGTTTGGAAACAAATATATTCTAGAGGCTGCAGCAAAATGTAACCTCAGCACAGCAGGGGTGAGACGAATGGGTTGTCAAAGCCGTTGGGAGCCATTCATACTTTCAGAACAGCCGTGTACCAGTATGATTGTCTGCTGCGCCAAGGGACTTCAGCCTCCTGAAGTGTTTTTTACTAGTAGCCAGGTCTAGGAAACAAATATTGGCCTATTTTGTGAGAAATATCAATATTAAATTTTACTTGCCTAGGAATTAAATGAAAGGTAAAAAGCTCAGCCTGGGGAGAATGGTAAAAAGGAGAGGGGAATTGTACTACAAAAATTGAAACCTGGAATTTTCCCCTAGTGAATGATTTGATGGACTTCATTTAAGTGTAATCTTTCAAAAATACAGGCTATTGATTTAAATTCCAAACCAAAATGTCATTTAAACCCTTCAAATGCAACTTTTCACTTAAAAAAAGTCAAACAATACTTTAAAAATATATATGTTTTTAATGGGGAAATTTGTCAAAAGCCTCTTTATTCCCACAACACCATTTTATTTCCACATCTCCTTAACTCCTGGTGGAAAATTGGGGGAGTAGTACCCAAGATGAGCTAACTGCTCTGCAATCTCCAGAAGCCCTTCCAAACTAAGTTCCTCCAGGACTCTAGGATTTTTGTGATCCCCCCGCCCCCCCAAAGGAATTGGCAGTTTCTTTTTTAGCATAAACAATTTACAAACCCAACACAAATGTACAAATTGTATTGGTAATGTATAATCCAAATTATTTCCAGAAATACAACAGTATTTTTGTACAGAAGACCCAGGGGAAAAACAGGACAGATACTCTTGCTAATTTTGTCAATTAATTAAGAGGTGAAAGGATGTTAGAAAAGAATCTGGACAGCACAAGATATCAGTGATTGCTTTAAAACCAAGAAGATCATGAGTTTCTGAAGAGAATTTAAAAAAAATGCTATGCCTGGAAAATATTTTTAGATTTTGCAGAGTCCATAGACACCTGTGCACATCCTGACCTCCAGGAGAGGTGCTAAAAATAGGCTTCAATTTAGATTTACACCGCACCTTCAAAAAACAGCCTTGTAGCCTGCACGGCTATTTAGACAGCTATAAATAATAGAAAAGCTTATGTGGGAATCGTCTCTGAGCTCGGTGGTCAAACACATTTTGGCAACGTGAAGGGTCGATTATCAATTTTACATTTTATTGCAGACATCCGTTTCTCATTCCTCCAGGGTGGCTGGTCCAACTCCAGAGGACCTGCTGAAAGCTGCGCCCATGCAGACGCCCTGCCGTGCCCCCAGCCCGCTCTGCACGTCCTCAGCCAAAGTCAACAGCAAAACTCTTCTGACCTGCAATGACCGCCAGCTGCAACCCTGCGCACCAGGCAAAGCCTGCCTGGTAGGAAGACCAACCAAGGTCTCTTCCAGTTCAAAGGCCACCAACGATGGTTGGACAAATCAAGGTTATTGCAAAGAAATCTAGTGGTGGAAATTTGCCACAATCCTAATTTATCCGGTCAGTAATTAATGAGCTCTGCACACATCGTTCGTAGCCTGAGCTTTCTGGCTTCGAGCTGCAGCCACTACATTTTCTGCCAGTATTATCCCAGCACGGATCATTAGAGGCCGACTGGGGAAGTCCTTCACCTTTTCTCTGTGGCTTAAACAGGCTTAGTTTTATATGGCTGGATTGCAAAATCTTTAACCATTCCGGTGAATTTTCCCTGAACTCCCTCTGAATTTCCAAGCAGCTTCATGAATCGTGGACACCAAAACAGGACAGCAGCATTGCTGCGTGGAGTTCCCCTGTGACAGAGAGAGAGAGAGTTTCTCCCCAGCCCTATTCGGTATTCTGTTGTACACTGCTCCTCGGGATGAAATCTCTATCCTGTGAGTATCAGCAACATTCATTATTCTTAGGTATATGACCTTACATTTGGTGGTATGAAACACATATTGATTAAATGCTCGTCTGACAGGCTTGTAATTACTCAGGTCATCCCATTTACCCTTTTTAAATAATGACAGAACATGAGCTTTCTTCCAGCCTGTTAAAACTTCCCTAGTGATCCAGGACTTATTAAAAATAAACATTAATGATCCAAAGAGTAGCTCAGCCGGCTCTTAAAAATTTTAGGTGCCAGTTACCCAGACTTACTGATTTAACAGAGCCCAACGACAGTAGCTGCCGTTTAACTGCCTCTTAATCACTGCTGGGATATAAATTATTCCCTCCTGTGAGGCAGCAGCATCACCCTCCTCCTCCCCGCCGGGGAGAGGACAGACGCACTGACAGCGCTCTTTCCATCTGCAGATGGACTGGTGCCACTGTTAAACTCCTTTTCACTCCTGTCATATTTAAAGGACATTATGAAATAGGTTTAAACTTGCTGGCCATGCATTTTCTCATGCTCTTTTGCTTGTCAATCTTACCATGTTCAACTCCTCATTTCTATTCTCTGCTATATGCTCCTAATCGCCCCACTCACCATTTGTTACAGAGTATTTTGCCAGGGGCAGGGAGGGGGGTGGAGTTAGGGGAGTTTTATTGTTTTCATCTTTGTGAAATTGGATCTTTTGGAGAACCGTAAATAAATTATTGAGACTTTTTTTCCCCATTAGCACATACTAAACATAGTCAAACCATGCTTCCCTGCACCAAGCAACCCCCAAATTTTCATTCAGTGATCACTCTCTTGCCGTGGCTCCCTTCTGTTGGACGCAACGCATCCTGAGTTAGGGAAACGTCAACCACGGTTTTTAAGAAACACCAAGGGCAAACGCATACCAGCCACCTGAGACCTTCCGCATGGCTTTCTCAGAGGAAAGGACCCAGCGATGCCACAGTTCTCCTGCTCTCCCCATTAGCCCACCTCTTCTACCCTGCAAACACACATTGCAAAACAGAGTGAAAAAGATCCTGTGGGATTTGTTTTCCTAGCAGACATGACCAAGTGCCCCATCTTGTATTTTAGCTATTAGAAAATTGAATTCGAACACTGATGGCTCATTTGTATTAATTGCCTGTGACTGGCAAGGGTAATGCACTCCGGTCTAAGTGCCATTTCCCTGTGCCTTCTGCCTACTTGCTTCTTCCAGAAAAGCAGAAAGAGCCACTAATTGTTATATTCAATACTTTCTATTTCCTGCAAGCAATACCAATTTAATTAAATTTACATGGTTATAAATGACCAGCTACAACTCCTCTCATCTGTTTATACAGGTCACTAGAATTGATAAATCTCCATTTCATTGCTGACAACTTCATTTTAAGTACTCCCTCAGTCCCCTACTGACCTTTTTTTTTTGTTGGTTTTTTTTAGCTGTTTTCTACCCTTCCCGCTCAGCTATTCATGCTGTCCTAGCTGAGGCTGGTTGAAATAGAGGACAGCAATCCATAAAACCCAAACCCCATTGTGTGCCAGGGTATTTCCCTTCGTGCTTAGAGCATGAAGGGTCTTTGAGAAGCAAATTTGGACATTTCTCTTCTTTCACCCGTTTAAATCCTCTAGAGCCATTCACAGGTGAAACCAGAGGCTGCAATGCCATTACCCTCAACAGAGATCATCATCCTCACCCTGGTGGGTATCTGAAGCCTGCTGAAACAGGCACTGCTGGTGATGCCTCAGCACTGCAAAGGCACTGCAGTGCTCTCCAAAGAGCAAATGAACAGCAAAACATCCTGTTACTTTAAGCCCAAAACCAGAGAGGGTTGACCTGCGGGCGGCTGCTCCTCCCCGTGCCACCGAGAGCCCTCCAGCTCTGCTCCTCCGGTGCCCGCGCTCCAGCACCGAGGTTGAAGCTCACCCCATTCCCATGTGCTTTTCCCAGGGCAGCCAGGGCCACGCTTCCATTGCGATTCAGAAACTGGAAAATCTGAATAAAGCAGCTTAAAAACGACTCCTCTCCTGTAGCTTCTCAGTAGCTCTCAAGTTAGCTCAGCTCGCTGCCCAAGCCCAGAGGAAATGCCCAAACGCTTTGTCCCTGTCCCAGGCTCCGATTCCCTTCTGAACCTCTCTTTTCTTTGGGTCAGGCAGGAGAGTTCCTACAGCCCTCACATCCTCCAGTTAGTGCTCAAAGTGGGCTAGTGCAGGCGAGGTTACTGCTTCCAGCCGCAATAGCTTCAAAGCGGCAGACGTTGCCTTTGAAGGGTTGGAAGGAATAAAAATGAAACACAACTTTCAACCGCATGAGCACGAAGGAGGGAGGAAGGAACGAGCCGCCGGGGCTGAGCATCGTGGGTCCATCCTCAGAGCCTGTGCTCAGAAACCAGTTAGCGTGCACCAAGACCAGACGGCTCTGGTGCAGACACCGGGCAGTAAGAGCAGCTTGGCCGCTCTCAAAGAGCGGAGACCTGCCCTGAGGTTACCACGCATGAAGGATGCTCATTGCGCGGCTCCTTCCCGTCTCGCCGTGCGCTCCCTTTGCTGCGCAACGCTCCCTGGTGAGGGGAGCAGCCACCAACGGGGACTTCAACAACTGGTTCTCTTGTATTTATTGGGAATAAAATTTTCTTGGGTTGTTTTGACATATTTTTCATAAGATTATGTTTTAATTTTTTTTCTGGAATGAGGGAGAAAAATAATAGCAGCAGTGGTTCTTATAAATCGCTTTTATCTGTAGGTTTCAAAGCACTTTGCAAAGGAAAAGATTACAAAAAAAAACCCCAACAGGTTTATGTACAAGTGAAGTAGGCTGTGACTGCAAAACAAGACCAGCTATGGCTCTCAACTCCAACTCTATCTGTAGGTAGCAGAGTGGCATGCTAGGGACAAGAAGCCATGTAGAAAGAAAACTGGCTTTCCTGTCTCATCTGCCATTTTCCTCTAGTAAGAGCTCATACCAGAAAATTCACTTTGTCAGGGAAATGCATGCAACGTGATCCGTGCAAAACTTCTGCTCGATGTATCCTGCCAAACTTCTGAGTATGGTAGTTAAGAAAAAAGAAATGTAAACACTAGAATTCGGAAATGCCTTGAGTATGGATGCGGTCTGACTGGACTTCTATCTTCAGGGAGGAGGGGGAAGAGAATCAATAGTAAACAGAAGAAGAAACAATAGTAAACTTACTGAAAAAAAAACCACCAATAAATCCATGTTTCTGAGTTAAGAGATATACAAGCTGACAATGAAAGTGCAGCTCAAATTCAGTATATTGTAGGCATCCCTTTAGAGTTTGTGCCATGTCTAATTCACCTTGGAATTGAAGTCATCAGGTTTTACTTTTCATGAGAAGCACAAGAAAAATAAAGGAAGTTTGGCTTCCTGTGAAAATAAGCCAAATATTTAGCACAATGGTAAATTATTTCTAATTCATTGCAAGGGAGCCATAAAATAAATGACATGGAGCTGTCAAGTAAAATTCATCTAAACAGCTCTGAAAACCTCACAGGGAAACTTCCTCCTTCTGCAAAATGTGGTTACAAGGAAGTGGGTCAACTGTATAGCTCTAAATGTAAATTCCTCAGTACGCCATGACTAAATGAAACCACAAGGAAATCTCAGCTTAAAAATCTGACTTGATCTGTCTTTAATGCAGACGGTACATTGTAAGATTTGCACTAGAAGCAAACAGCTTCGATATAAGAACTTCTTAACAGCAAGTGAGGGCCTGATTTCAGATGCCACTGCAGAAACCTGACATTCTTGCATCTAAATCGACTTTAGAGCAGCAGAAGGCTGAGGCTCTTGGACTCCAGACACGACTCAGATTCCCAGTGCTCAGCCCTCCTGCATCCTCACCTGCTGGCCAGACCCCAAGGTCTGGCTACAACACACAAAACCCAGCTGAAGGAAGCTTTTTTTTTTTTTTAAATTTTTTTCTTTTCTCTCCTCCTTTTAGTTGCCTTGGTCTTGTTGCAGCTCTGTGCATGCCTGACCTCCGTCAGAGCAACCCCGGGCTATTCTCACTGCTACCTGCTGCGGCCGCTGCAGGAGGACTGCAAAGGTAAAGCGCTGCGGGGGCTCTGGCCACTTTCTCCTCATCAGACAGTACCTGTAGTAGGGAGATTGTCTTCAGAGTCCTACATTAGCTGTGAAAACGCATTTGGTATGGAGTTGAAGCTGAGCAGACTGATTATACCACTGTTGCCATGTCTGTTAAGTCAGAGACAGAGCTCAAAGCAGCCAAAAGGCAAATCTGGCCCAGTTTCTCCGCTTTCCCTCTGGGGACAATTCAATCAAGAATTGATTAATGCTTGAATTCTCATCAAGAATTAATAAGTTCCTGATGTGGTGAAAATGAATAGTCTCAGAGAAGTGGCTAAGCTTGTTGTTTTGTACGGGGGAAAAAAATATTATACATATTTGGCAAGTCTGATGCGATGGCTAAGTTACAGAGAGGGGGAATTCTGAATTCCCCGACTGTTTATGCTTTTTTAATAATATAATGAATGAATTGATTGCCGGCCAGTTCTCAGAGGTGACTTGGAAGAGACAGTGCTTCCCCCACTCTTTTCTCAATCTTAGGTGCAACGCTTAGACTCCTTACAGACGTACCGGGAGAGCTCCGGGCACATCCCTTCACAGCCTTGGTCAGAGCCAGGTCCCAGTAAACAGGGAACACTGAAGCTCAAGATGCCTTTCAAGTGCCTTAAACCTTCTGCCTCTCCGGAGCTTTTGCATTTTACTACTAGGCAAGAGTAGCAACTAATGCTGAAATAAGACTAAAGGATGGTTTTTTGCTATGGGATATATTTATTTATTTAAAGCACCCCACCCTTGCTGCCCACATTCACTGGCTGGAGCACCCATTTGGAAAGGGATCCTCCAGCCTCAGGTGGGTCAGGTCTCCGTGTCCCACCTCCCGTCAGTGTCCTCACTCCCAGGCTACTCTGCTGGAGGCCCAGTCCCACCAGTACAGGTATGCTGGAGAAGAATATATACCAACATCCATCTGCCTCAGTATCCAGTGAGGTCTGCCCTGGTCATACCTGCAGAAGTGAAGCCACAGAGGCAAACTCCACTGGAAATCCTTCCCCCAGCTTGGGCACGAGGTGCTTTGCATCATTAAGAGCGAGAGCGTTGGGGTACGCACACCCAGAAAAGGAGCTACAGGGAGATGGTAAAGTTTAGTGTAAAAAACCAGCTGTACCTATAGACCCACTGATGTCAAGCCGTTGCCGGTCAGGCAGCAGCTAAGCACCGGACTCGGGTGCTTTAGCTGTTCTGAAGGTCTAGTTTTAAATCCTCAAAGCAGCGAATAAATATTTCACGAATAAAACACAGATGCTGAAATACAGTTAAAGCTCAAGAACTGGATGCAAGAGAGTTAGAGCACACGTTATTGAGGTGCAGGGAAGGCTGTCATTCGGTCCAGGAGGGAGAAGACACAGGGAAATAATAATCTCAGGTGATTTCTTACAATCACTGTGTCCTCAAATCCTTCCAAAGGACACAGCCAAGGAGGTTATAAAAGTTATTATCTGAAGAGACACAGGAACAAGCAATATCCCTGGCACAATCACTACTTGTAATTATCTTTAAGCATTTCCTGGAAGAGTCATCATGCATGTTGCAGCATCTGCCTATTTCCCCGGTGTAACCACAGCAACACTTGCTTTTCTGCTCCGACTGGCAAAGAACAGAAGGGATTTGGGATAATAGCAAGGAGCAGAAATGCCAGGTGAATACTGCAGTCTGGAATTTCACATTCTGCAGTTGTTTATATGTAGCAATCATTCGCTCTTATGAAAAGAATTATCAAACGGTGATCATCTGGAATTAAAAAGCCAAGCGTGACTTTTGTTTGTATCGCCAGCAGATGTTTCGGTCTGCAGAAGACGGCTGCGTGAAAGATGCTGTGCTACACTGCTCTCCCTACCAGCCTGGAGGGATGTGGATTGTAAAATGTAACTTTGGGATGCCTCACAATGATGATTAAAATTAAGGTAGAACTGAATAAAATATCATTGTAAAGAAATAATTAAAAAGTCTATATCATGTATCTGTTACATACAGGGGAAGGTTTTTTTATTTTATTTTACTGCTTACTGCTCATCTTAGGGTAGAAACCAGAAAGCAGGTTTCTGTTTTATCTCATTCATTTTCTTCCATTGCTGCATCAACATTCATTTGTGTACACGCCACAAAAGCAGAAAAATGTATTCCCAGATGGAATACGCTGAATTTCCATAGGGAAAATCGTATAATCGTTTAGGTAGGAAAAGACTTTTAAGATCATCAAGCCTAACCGTTAACCTAGCACTGCCAAGTCCACCACTAAACCATGTCCCTAAGTGCCTCATCTACACGTCTTTTAAATACCTCCAGGGATGGTGACTCCACCACTTCCCTGGGCAGCCTGTTCCAAGGCCTGACCACTCTTTCAGTAAAGAAGTTTTTCCTAATGTCCAGCCTAAACCTCCCCTGGTGCAACTTGAGGCCGTTTCCTCTCGTCCTATCGCTGGTTACTTGGCAGAAGAGACCAACCCCCACCTCGCTACACCCTCCTTCAAGGGAGTTGTAGAGCGCGATGAGGTCTCCCCTCAGCCTCCTCTTCTCCAGGCTGAACAGCCCCAGTTCCCTCAGCCGCTCCTCATCAGACTTGTGCTCCAGACCCTTCACCAGCTTCGTTGCCCTTCTCTGGACACGCTCCAGCACCTCAATGTCCTTCTTGGAGTGAGGGGCCCAAAACTGAACACAGGATTCGAGGTGCGGCCTCACCAGGGCCCAGTACAGGGGCACGATCCCCTCCCTGCTCCTGCTGGCCACACTATTGCTGATACAGGCCAGGATGCCATTGGCCTTCTTGGCCACCTGGGCACACTGCCGGCTCATGTTCAGCCGGCTGTCAACCAGCACCCCCAGGTCCTTTTCCTCTGGGCAGCTTTCCAGCCCCTCTTCCCAAGCCCGTAGCGTTGCGTGGGGTTGTTGTGCAAGGAGAAGAAAAAAAAAAAGTGCTAACGTGGGGGAAAGGGGCCCGGGGAAGGGAGGGAGGGGCAGGTTTAAGACCACTAGAGTATATTTTTTTTTTTCCTCGCTCCGTGACAAGATCAGGATCCACTACTGATTTAATTCTACCTCAAATCTCTTTGCCCTTTCTGCTGTTTATCAGGCACGGCTTTGTCTAAAATCCACCTTTACACATACAACTTAAAACAAAGTCAGTGATTAATTCGGCTGGAAAGTCTAAGCTGGCCTTGCATGGTGTTTGCATAGACACTTCACCTGGACGTGAGTTTTATTCTCCTTATTCTTTTCTCCCTCTTCCTCTCTCAGCCACAAAATAAGCATTGCCACAGAAAACAGCATGCTCCGTGGTCAGGGAGTCAATAAAGGATGCTTTCCCCTTTATAAAAAGGAATTAAAGTGCCTAAATACTTAATAAATTACTAATAGAGAGAAAAAACACACTTTTTTTTGGCCCTTGTTGACATGCATTTTCTTTCATTTACATGAGTGAAATCAGACCAGAAACTGTTGCTTAAATCCATGGCACTACTCTTGTTTTACACAAAGCAAGGAACAAATAAAGCTGCACACATTTCTCCAGCTCCGCATGGCTGTGGATGTCAAGAACACAATATTTCTTTTCTTCCATTCCCCCAAACCAAGCCCTGGTCATTTTGTGTAGAAAGCCTCTCTTCTAATAATGATCCTAGAAAATATATATTCATCTCTCTGCCTTCCTCATACTAGAAAGTGTGGGTACAACAGAGTCTATGGCATCTATACCTGAATTTTTTTAATTTTCCTGCTGCTCGGAGCAGTGCCCCAGCCCCGATGGGAACAGCTCGGCTGGGGAGCGCTGGGGATGTAGCAGCCCAACCACATCGCTCCGAAATAGCCAACGTGCTGCCTTTTGTCAGCAAATAGCTATGGGCTGTGCCACTGCAGGAAAGCCCCGACCCTTGCCCAAGAAAAGCGTCACTAAAGGTTGAAACTAAGAAAAAGCATAAACCCAGTCAATACTTTCTCATCAAAAACCTCGTAACTGCATCTATATACACCGGTTAAAATGAGACGCAGCGAGAACTGATAGAAAGTGATAAAGATCAGAAATATTTAGCAACATTTCTGGCACTTTGTTCAACTGGCTGGATAACTAAAATACCTTAAAAAAAAAAGTAAAAAGAGACATGATGCTTTAAGACTAATTGAACCAATAATCAAAGGCTGTCTCTAATTCCTGGACTAGGAGGTCAATTACTGAAATAAATTTGACAGCAGATAGATGGTAACAGTGTGCAATTACCATTTAAAGACCTGATAATTATGGCAAGAATTAGTCTGTATTTTCAACTGCAGCAAAATCCATCAATTTTTAGTAGTTATTATCTTGATTATAAGAAGAAACAGATTCAGCTATGTCTTGTCAAACTGACAGAAACCTGAAAATACAATGGGCGCTGATAGCAGGCTGATGAAACGAGCCAGTTGAGTTTAAAGTTTCCTCTCCTTAAGTGGAAACTTAAATTGCAGATGTGAGAAAATTTTAACGTTCAGAACATTTGGCAAGGAGAGACGCAGACAAATTTAAACTCCTAAATAATAGGACTGAGAAATGCATATTTTTATGAGGTTTGCCAAAATTAGTCAAAACACGGGCTTCTCATTCAGACATTTAAACTCTCAATTTTGAAAGTCAGAGCCAGGCACAGAGTCACAGTCCTGCATATTTAAAGAATTATTGTGCTTTTCCTCCATTCCCCATGGCTTTTTGAACCTTTCGGTTCATGGGTTCACACTTTCAGAGCTCCACAATGCTGGTGAGTAGGGTTGTTGTGGTTTTTTTTTTTTTTTTTTTTTAATTATTTCTTTTAAAAAGAAAAAAAAAATCTGAAAGTTAAAATTCACAGTAAATCACAGATTGAGCTTGATGACCTTTCTTCCTTGGGGTGGACTGTACTTTTCCCCCCCACCCCCCCCTACTGAAACAACCTGAAAACAGAACTGTCAAGGTCTCCCTGTTATTCCTAAGTCTGCGGTCCTGGGACTGCAGGAGCTGGGAGGTCCAGAAAAGTCAGAATCAAGTAAATCCACGGAGACCCTGCTGCCCTGGGAGAATGAATACTTGCGCAGAGCTCAGCACCAACCGCATGCAGAAAAAGCCAGAAAAACGTGTGAAACACAGCAGCTAAGAGGCATTGTGACAGCAACCATGACATTATTAAGAATTACTTCATCTGCATACTTGGAGTGGTTAAAAAAATGCAATAAAAAAACAGTAAACAGTTTAAATAAAAATCTTTCAAGAAACATATTGAGAAAAATGAAAATCCTCAATAAGTGATGGTTATGGGAAAGGAAACAAAACAAACATTTTTCAGCAGAAAGTCCCCCCCTTCCAGAATTGTCACAAAAATCACTTAAGTTACTCCTGATGAAGAAACAATGAAAACAAGAGCCTCTAATAGCTGCCGTGATTCTTTTCCCCCCTCTACCTCACAATGC
>NW_009185633.1:35130-37606 GCF_000690835.1 Fulmarus glacialis | reverse complement strand
CGCTCTTCCAGTCTCTTCCCCCTCCACTTGTCATTGCCACTTTCAGATCCCTTTGCTGACGCTACTTTTTGCAACAATTATTTTTCCTCAAGAACTTTTTTTTTTTTTAGTTTTTTTTACATTAGGCAAATTAGTGTGTCAAATGATCAGATTTCACTGCACTTTATGTAAATTTATTTACTTAGTGGCCTCTCGGTTCCATGCTGAGTTTGGAAAAAATGTACTCTTTCTTAAATTATAAATAATTAACCAGAACTCCTGCTCTATTGGAAGTTGCTGCTCCACTGTCAGTCTAAATAGCCCAGTAATTTTTTCCTGTGCATGTTTTGTATAAATTGCCTCTTAGAGGAAAATAAATGCTCAGAACAATGACTGCCTGAAGTCATAAAGGCTAACATCCCTTTACATGGTAAGCTTATTTTTATTAGACACTGCATTTGTCCTTTTAATTATTGAATAAATAATCATAAAAAGAACTCACTTAAAAATGTAAGCAACCTCAATTACCATGTGTCCAGCCATCTGCAGAGATGCAGCACAGCAGAAACGCACAGGAGGGACCAACGTGAGTCATTGCTGGGTTGAATGCACCAGAACCAGGCTCAAGAAGGTCTCCAAACCAGTAGCACACTGGTGAGGACCTCAACGCCTGCACAGAGCTTCTTTACATCACCCTGAGGAGCAAACGGGAACTGTTTTGGACAAACTGTTGAGTCTTCAGCTGAATACTCAGCAGCACCCTCTGCCTGCTGCTTTCCAATGAGACCCGCGTTCCCCCGGGGCGCCCGTCCCAGCGCTCCCCAGGTTCACGCACCCCACGCGAGGGAGCAGGGGGACACGGCACAGGTCATGCTCCCCTTTGGGTCTCTCCTCTCCCAGAAATGAGCATTTATTACATGGAGTCTTAAAACCTGCAGATTAATCTCACCCTTTTTTTTTTTTTAACTCAAAAAAAGTTTTAAACTTTTTTAAACTTAAAAAAAAACAAAAAACCAAACAAAAAAAACCACCAAAAAACAAAAAACCAAAACAACAACTAAAAAAAAGTCTGGAACAGTTCAGACATCTTGACCCACAGCAGTTTCAAAATCCTATGTGCATCTGTAAGTGGAACGCATCGTCCACCCTGAAGAGATGAGGGGGGGGTACAGGCGGTGAGAAAAATGCAGGGTGAGGAAGAAGCACCAATCCAGCGACACAAGCAGTCTGGAAGCTTTCTGAGCCCAGGGACCGGGGAGTTGAGGGATGAGTATAGACAGATCCTGATAGAGAGTCAGGAGGAAGAAGAAGAAAACCAAAGTTTGTGTGGGAGAGGCAGCCCTGCTGCCTCAGGGATAACAACAAACCCATCTCAGAAGAAACACAGATGACCAGCCACATCATCCAGCCAGGAGAAAGGGGAAAACCCACAGCACACGCTGTAAACCAGCCCTAGCACGGCAAAGCCCTTCGGTAGGGATCACAGCCCCGTAAATCTCCCCAGCAAGGTCTCCTGACCTTCCCACTTCGCTCTTTCAGGTAAAAGCAGTAACAAACCCATTTTCCCAGCGCTGGTATGCTCCCACCTGGGTGTCTGGGTCACTTCCCCACAGCTGTGTGTGGGGCTTCCTGCAGCTCCAGCTCCAGCTCCGTCCCCAGCCCAGCAAACACGTGGGAGATGTGGCCTCACCTCCCAGTCCTGCTCTCATGCGACGAGCTGTAACACTGCTGGTGCCTTCTCATCCATCAAGAGGTGACGGCAACGCTTTGCAGTCATAAAGGTAACTGCATCCCAGATTGGAAGGGGAGGATACTGATTTGTTACCAGGTTAATTGGTAAAGAAGTACCACCTGTGTGTCGTTTCCTTCAGGAGGAGCAATTGAAAGTGAGCCAGTTCTTATTCTGGCTAAATGCTGCTGTCTGCAGGAAGGTGCACAGCACGTAACCCCCAGCAGGTGCTGAGCAGAGGCAGTGGTTCCCCCTCACCCTGTGCCAGCCTCCCACTCCTCCTCACACCGACTGCTTCCCATCTCTATCCCAGGTGAAGAGCAGCTGTCAAAGCCACCGGTAGCTAAAGGTTGCAGTCAATAAGAGTACTGCAAACATGCTGAAAAAGCATAGCAACACAAAGCCATGGAACTCCAAGACCATTTTGTCAAAGCAAAAAAACCAAACAAAACGTACTGCTGTATGTATTCTGTTTTGAAATGTTCCTCTCCTTGATGTCCCAAGCTACCAGCGGGGACCATGCTGCAACCCCCAAGCTGGGCTGGATGCACAGCATAAACTCTACAGGCAATTTTTTTTTTTTTAAATGCCAAGGGTGTTGTGGTCCTGCACTTGGCAGCAATGTCTCCTGCGCCTGCAGAGATGCTCCGCAAAAGGAAGAAGCAGAGGAGGAATTGCCAGCTGGGCACTGCTGGCAATGGGGCAGTGCCAGGCAGCGGGGCAGGGTGGGTTTTTTACAGAAATACCCATATCTGCAAGCAGAGCGGG
>NW_009185633.1:0-35115 GCF_000690835.1 Fulmarus glacialis | reverse complement strand
TGCAGGTTTAGCCACATCAAATGGGGATGTGGCCTCAGTGACACCGTCAGGGCCTCGAGCATGGCAAAAGCTATGCACAGGTCTTGTTAAATAAGGCTAATAAATCTGCAGAGCTTACGCGTTTCCAACGAGTGAGGCTGCTGGTATTTCCACTGGGTGACTGACTGACTTCTCTGCATTTCAAGCTTATTAACAGATGGTAAATGTCCAAAAGCGATGACATTTCATTGTAATACTGAGAACAGAATGCAATGTTTGAACATTAGAAACAATCCTCTGCCCCCGAAATAGTGCCAATAATGCCAACTTGGTATTAAAAGCAAAATATCAAATAAAGGTATATTGGTCCCATACTTGCTCCTTAAACTTTTGCTCAGGGATTTGTCAGCAGAGGTCGTGGGATGAGGTGAGCTGGGATCTGCAGCCCATGCACCTGACGGTGGCAGCAGCATCTTTATTCTCACTCCAGTGAAGCACATGATTGTAAGAGTTTTTCTCTCCATTATGGTATTGAGAAAAGTGTAAATCTCATTATTCCAGAATATGAATAATAATAAAAAAAACTTGGGATGCCCTTGATGCCTTCCTGAAAGGTGAATGCTAGTTAGCACAGTCCTACTTGTTTCTGCATTCGTACTGAATGTATTCAAGAGTTTTTGCAGGTGAAGAATGCATTAGAAAAGTCCTGAAACCTTCCTGCTAAAGTGAAATAGTGAAAAACACGAGAAAAAAACCCAATGTACGAGAGCATTTCTCTCACTGAGACACAGAAAACACGCCAGGGTACAAAGCCAGGGGTTATTCTCTACGTAAGCAATTTATGTCTCACACTTGAGCACTGCCTAGATCTTTCAAATTTCTGTTAAATACCTTTTTTTTGAAAAGCGGATATTGCAGCAGTATCAGCTGTCATGGATTTGTATGCTGACTTTTAATGAGTCCTCAGCAGTGGCAGTTTTGCTGTTTCAGGTACCGGACGGGTGTACCCATGTGCATCGCCTGGGCCCTGCCTGGTTAACCCTTCCCCAAGGACAGGCAGAGTAGAACTAAAGAAATCACATAACACTGAATATTGAGGGGGGGAGAGACAGGATGACCATTTTAATACTCAGTAACAAAGGAACTAAGGTATTTTGGTCTTTTCCTATTTTCCTTGGCAAACAAAGAACATTTGTTGTATTTCTATATAATGAATACGTATAGATTTCAGGCTTTTAGCATAAGTGGAGTTTTCCCTAACTAAGGGATAAGAAGAAAAGAATGAGTATACCTGGGTTTCTAGGTGCCTGGATACTTATAAAATCACCATTATTGTGGTGATCTTTAATGAAGAGGATAGAAATTCACCCTGCTAATCTTTATAGCTGTATCCTACCACGTATAACTGGATCAGCTCCTTTCACCTCTGCTCACGTTGAGCTTTTGCCTTCCGTTTCATGGCTAAGCATATTTTAATACTGGATAATGTTATTTTTGCAGTTATTTCACATGCCACTTAGCTTAAAGCTCTGCGTGCTTGGGAGGTTATGTGATGTTAACCAACACAAGCAGAGTATATAAAGCATGTTATAGATGTTAACATTATATAGGACGATAGTTTGATCCAGGCGATGATCATATCATGAAATAAATGAGGCATTTGAATTCAGGGCGTTTGCAGTTCAGGTTCATCCCTGCTGTGGTGTAGATCATATCTAGATGGTTGTTTGTCCAGGGTGTCCGACCGCCCCAGTGAAAGCCAAGGGTGGCTCGACCTCGGCGCGGGGCCAAGAAAACCCACCACAGACCACAAGCTAGGGAGGGCTATGAATGACAATTAAAACAAATTCCCAACAAAGAAATGGTATCAGGAGGAAAAAAAAAAACCACCCAAACCAAAACAAAAGAAAAACTTGCTGATTACAGCTAAGGCTTTTGAAGATTACATCAAGTCAAACTTTTATTAGCAAAGTTGTATTTCATGTAAAATGAAAATATCTTTTAAAACCGTACGTGCACATATGCAGGATACAAACAGCAACTACAGTACAACACGTTTCTCTAAACTTTAATAAATGCACACCAACATTTAGCTCAAAAAGTAACATTGTAACGGTGACACCACATTTGCCTTGATCTTTTCTCATGAAATTACAAAGTATCTTGTTTAAAGTAATAATAATAATAAAAAACGAAACAGACAGTATGCTTTGGCTCAAACCCAGCTACTGGTTCCTGCCCGAAAACTGAACAAATCAGTGCAGATCACTTGAGACTTTTACATGAAAGATACGGAGCTGCAATGTAAACATGTACTGGTACTCCAACACGGTTTGTACGCCTTATTGTGAGATACTAAACATCAACAGAGATGCAGCTGAGGGCTTGATCCATTGTCAAACAAAGGAAATTCTCTTGCCATTAAGAATTTCCTTTCTTCATATCCATTCTTACAGGTACGTAAATAATCTGGATTTCCCACTCACCTGCAAAATAATGACTATAAAAAATTATGATGAGATTTCCTTTCAGAAGTGTGCAAGGATCAATGAATGTTATTCTAACTTTAGTTTACGAAACTGCATGTGGAATTACTGTTAAAAACCCCACCTTTTTATACAGAAAGATTGTGCTAGTATTTGTTTTCATCTCAAAAATAACATTGGCCTGAAAAGTTTTATTAAAACCTCTGATGCATTGGATCTGACCCGTTCAGTCAATGGAAGTAGTTATCAGAAAAAGAGCTACTCATTAACATTTTTGTAACAAGAACACAAGAGAACAAATATCATAAATCATTAAATGATATGCTAGTTAGATCCATTTAAAACTTGAGTTACAAAGAAGATTTTCTTAATTATTATTCATACACACACATTTTTATCCAGAGGGGAAAGTCATTTTCTGATTTGGTTCCGAATTCTGTTATTCCTAAAGATCCAGCCCCAGAAGGGCTTCGACACCCAGTCCTGTACCGCTAGACTTGCTGAAGGCAGAGTCAAGCAAGAGCAAGCGAGAATTTCTGGAGACTGGGACTCCAAATTTTGCCAGAGAATGAAGCTGGGGCCATTCCTACAAGTTCTTGATTGTGGAATTACATTATGGTTTTGGTTTTTTTTTTAAATAAAAACTTGGGTCTGAGATTACAATCCACACCGAATCAATGGTACTCTGCTCTGTGAACGCAAACGGCTCACTTGCAGGGGAGCTAGCAGACGGGAGATTTTTCCTATTAGTTAGGAAGAGCTGATTTTTTTTGCTTAATCTTATGCGCAGTCAAAACCGCACAACTTTTTGAGCAACATCCATCCCTCTTTTGTTCCAGAGGAGGCTGCTTAAATCCGCAAGCCAGGATTCCGGGGGCCAGGGAAATGCCTCCTCCTTGCTGGATGAAATTGCATCCCGGGTTGACTGAGGTATCAAATCTGAAAGTGTCGTTTCCCCTCTCACACTGGTATTGCCAGCAAAATGTAAAGGCATATCGTAACCAAATGTAACCAAACTAACAGCCGTGGCACCAGGTAATTAGTAATTCCCTATCCGACAGGGTCTGCCTGCTCACACGGCTGGCTGTCCCTGACTCCCTCCTCCCAGCAGGCAGTCTGAAATTCCCTTCTAGGTAATTAATGAAATCACCACAGATTTCCATCAACTAGTTTTAATAAATACTCCTGGCCAGAGGGGGGGGAAAAAAAAACAGTTATTTGATTTAATGGACTATTTCAGAACTGGCAGTACAGCTGGTGATAGTTTTTATTCAGCCTACATGGCCACACTTCCTCCCACCTGTAACAGGCTGCCTTAGAAAAAATGCAGTGACAATGACAAAAAACTGCTCAGGAAAATGTGAGCTTGCTCTGTTAGTTTACTTTTGAAAGCAAATCTCTAAAAAACCATTAGTGCCCTGCACTTTCCAAGGTACACTGTATGAGTGGTACCCTTACAATGGAAAATAAAACCCCGATGGGAAAAAAAAGGGAAAAGAAATAATTGGGAAAGAGAAAAAAGCTCAGGTGAGTGAGATTCCCCGGGAGTTTTAGCCATTTGTTTAATATTCATTGGGCATATTCCTCAAAAGTCAGTGTGCGCTGTACAAATTCCATTGCACATCTTTTTGTCACTGTATGATTTTTAGGCCCTGAGGCATCATGAAACACCAACATTAAGATTTAAGGATCTGAATTAAAATTTTAATAGAAAAAGCACTCATACCGGCACAGATGAGTAGCACATCACAGGAATGTCATAAACATCTCTTAGCAGCAACAGAGCAAGTGATAGCACAGGGGATTTATATTCATTATTCGATAATTTGACACTCGCTAATATGATTTGAAATTTGTGTCTGTTTAACAGAGGCATTTTCTGGGACAATGAGTCTAGTTGATCTGCAGCGACCCAGAGTGCAAGGAAACGGATGACTGTGTCTGCGGCTGGGTCGCACCCGGCCTCCCCCCGGGGCGGCTGCCCCACGCTCTGCCCCGGTCAGGGACCCCCCGCCTGGGAGGGCTCTGCCCTCAGCCAGGCTTTTGGGGGAGCCCGCCCTGATCTTGTTCCCTAATTTTGTTCCCTAAGTTTGTTCCCGAATTTTGTTCCTCTTTCAAAGATCGTCTTTGACTAATGACACTTCCTCCTTGCCCCTCCAGGAATAACGACCAGGGATTTTGTCAGCTTACGGAGGCTGGGAAGGTGCTAAGACAGCATCTCCCCAGCAATCCCAGACCTATCACCCCTCGAAATGCTGGAGAGAGCTGTAACTTTGGTACGGGAAAACCGGTGTTTCAGGATTTCTCCAAATACTGGGGAAAGCTGCAAGCAGCCCTGCTTTGGCCACCAGAGACTCCCAGCAGCTGGGAGAGACAAGATTAGGGGACTAGCTTGAATACTCATGAAGTGTCAGCTGAAATATCTCCATGTAAAACACAAAACATCTCAATGAAAATGACTGAGAAAACAAAACAACGCTCGCCTGCAATCGGCGTTGCGGCAGCGTGCGCTAGTGCGGATGATTCCTAAAGGAAAAACATTAAAAACAGCCTGAAGCTTGCAACAAAGGTTGTCACAAGCCTAATCAGTTCTTAGACTTTATCTGGTTTGGGCTGCAGCAGACAGGAGTCAGCAGATAAAGATCCTGGTGGGAAGTATTGACTAGATGGCAATTTTCACATTTCTCCAATTATGCACTCCCTTCTTTTAAAATGAATATTTTTTTAAAAAAATGAAAATGACTTTGGACTTTTTTGGCATTTGGATTGAGAGAAATACAGAAAATAAAACTTTATAAAAAATAAAATCAAGTTCTTCACACCACGGGGTCGCTGACACGGAGTGGGGTGATTTTTGACTCAGGGCAGATTTCCATTCATCCTTTCCCACTCATACACACGGCAGCACTGGGGGTTTCGGGCTGGCTGTTTGGGGTTTGCTTTTCCCAAAGAGAGGTTAGATGAAAGGTCCTTATAAGCAAAAATAATTAAAAAACCCAAAAGAGAAACAGATATGCAGAAGCGTTGAGCCCCAAAGGTCTCTTACTGCTTTCAGAAATCGCTGAGCACAGCTGGGAATTCAGCCGCCCCGGCGAGGAGCCCACGCGTAAGGGGAGCTGCTACGAACCACCGGCTTTCTACTGGAAACTACCTGCACTTCTGTGGGCAACTAACGGGTCTTAATTGTAGGTGTTACTGGAAATCGTAACCAGGCGAGTAATTCTTGCTTCCTTTCTTTCTTCCATTGAAGTAATGGAGACCGTGAAGGAGCTGTTGGGGATATTTGCCTAATTACTCCCATGATGCAAAATGGCTTTTAGGACCTATTCCTCCTGCAGTAACCATTTAAAAAATATTATAATTGAAGTGACAGTCATTTGTAAGTGCAAGAAGAAACGAAGCCATATTGATACTCTACTCAAATAAGCATGTTCAAAAATACAAACATTTTTAAAGAAATTCAGGAGATTCCAATACAAAAAGACCAAAAAAATGTGCTGTACAGCTTTGCTGAGTTAGTGTTGGAGAGGCAAAGAAAAGAACCAGATTTAAACCAGCATTCCGTAAACAAAACGTAAAAGAAACTATACCATAATATTTTCTCTTTGCTTTCGTTTTTGTTTATTTAACAACGAATAGCTTGAAAATAAATGACTTCTTGAAAGTCAGGTAGGTCTACTTTATGTGATACTAGAAAGACGTGAGATTTATATGACAGGTATCCACACAACTCCCTCTGAAAACTAGTTCTGCTGGTCCAAACTCATATTGAGAAGCAATTCTATTCATTCCTACACAGCTATACAAACTCATGCTAGCAACATGTCTCATTTCAAAATAAAACAAGGCTGATTTTTACTTGTGTCAATATTAATATCATATGTACAATGTCTCCATGAAATGTATGCTAGCGCACAAATATACAGATATGAGACAGGCAACAAGCGTTTTGCTTAGAAATGCAGCTTGCAGAGACACAGGAAAACAAATTAAAATACTTTCTAATGATGGTGGATGGGAACCCTGTTTTGCCTTGCCGCAGGAAAGATATTGCAGCTTAACTTATTTAAGGAAATAGTGCCAGCTACTGGACAGCAGATTCATCCACAAGGCCAGAGCTTTGTCTTTTAAGAGCAATTTTTCTGTGGATAAAGTTGCATCTCTAAGTAATTACAGTCAGCTGTAACCACTAAAATAATTTTAGAGTATCATAAGCAAAGGAGTTTATTTCTTTATGAAAAATTATACAATATATAGAATATATTTCTCCAGTATTTTAAATTATCATTTTTCTCGGCAGGATGCATCGTGTCACTTTGCAGAGTAACCTGTTGTTTCTGTTTGATTTTCTTGTTGTGTTATAACCTCTACAATGCCGAGGTCACCATACATGAGGGAATACTACATATGGATTTATGTACAAAGTGACAACAGCCATACAAGGAAAAAAAATACTATACAGAGAAACATATTCCAAACCTAAGAAACACACGGAGTAGCAGTTAACTATACAGCTGTAACACTGAGAAATTCGGTTTGGGTAAGACTGGGTAAGACATTTTGTATAGTAAAGAATTATTTGTTTTGTTTTAATTAGAAGAAAACACCTAGAAATTAGGATGGAAAATCATCTTTTAGTGGCAGTGACTTTTTTTTATATTACCTGGATGTCAGGTTTCTGACTGGCTCAACTGGCAACCTGCTTCCAATCACATGTGGTAACTGCGGAGTACTAATCAAGACAAATGTCACAATTAAACACGAATCATTCTTGCTAATATTTTAGGCGTGGAGAGGAAAAGTTGCCGTAGAACTCCCAGTGCTTTCCACTGATCCTTTTTCCTTAGATCCAGAATAAGCTCCAATAAATGAACCATCTTCATTGAACATCCCATGCTCCCCTTCTCCATAATCTACCAGACTATCAGCACTTTCGGTGGCTTTAATGTCCCCGTTAATTGACTGGAGGCTGCCTTTCAGCGGCTTTTCATCGCTGTCACTACAAAACAAAGAAATGCCTTTCCAAAAATCTAGCTTTTAATTGCAAGCATGGAAACTGCTTTTTTATTGTGAAAGAAAGCAGCAGGAGGGAAGAGCGAGGGAAACATTTCTATGTGGGTTGGACATGGAGAATGACCTGACCCCAGGAGTCCTGCTTGGTCCGGTGCACCTCAGACAGGTCATCTACACCCACCTGAATTCCACACATGTATGATTTTGGGATTATTACAACAATGGAATTGGTTAAAAAGGCAAACATCAGTGAAAACTACTCGTGTGTTTTGTTTTTTTCCCTTTTTGCCTTGGACAGACATAGATAGAAAGTGAAGGGGAAAGAAAAGGAAATGCTGGAAAGGATTTGAGGGATCCGTTCCAGCGATCAGTGCTGGTGTCAAGTCTTTGGCACCTTACGGAAAGAGACATTTTCATTTTACAAGGCAATATTCGGGGCCTATTTATTTCCTTTTTCTTTTGAGGGGGTGGGTGAACTGATGTACAATTGTGGGATGAGGCATCAGCTGTAGGTTGTATCTCACTGCTTTGTGAGCATTTGTTTGATTTTAGATCCTGACAAAGGGGCTTTTTTCCCTTTTTTCATTTGTTCTGCTGTTATCTTATCGTACTGTAACTGATGGGGAGGAACAGGGGAAAACAGAAGCAGAATCAGTGTCTGCATCTGCTCACATGCAGCCTATGTTCAATGGCAATTTCATGAAGAAGGACAGACCCATCACCAAAATTCAGGAAAAAACGGAAATTCCGCTGGCCATTCCTCCTAATGGTACCGCAGAAGAACCACCAAAGCAGCCTGACTTCTCCTGACTGAACAGAAAGTTTGGGGGGATTGGGAACATAGATTAAAAGATTACAAAAAAACCAAATTAGGCCTCTGAACTAGGTACATAATTACTCAATTACGGCCCTTGCTGATGCCAGCTCAGTGTCAAAGCTTTGGTAATGGAAGGACAGAGAAACGCACCTCAACTTTACCTCTTCAGCATATAATCAATAACGTGTATAATCAATACAGTAAAAATATTTGCTACTTTCCTGCACATGGTATTTCTATTTATAGAAAAGACAAGTTTGGAGTTTGAGGGGGAAGGAGGGGGTCAAAGTTATTAACCTCAGGACTTTCTTACCTTTCTAAATATTTGTCCCATTAGAAAGCATTAAAAATTAAATAAAGATGAAATTATGCAGAAAAAAAAAACCTAGTCCAGTACAAATAATGTAGTATATATAACTGGGATTTCAACAGAAATGATGTCTTTTTCTTTATACCATGGTTATTGTAAGCTTTAGTTATTTTAAGGCAGCTAAAGCGATTATTTCAGTTCTCCTACAGAAACTTCTGTAGTGAGGGCTGTTGGGTCTTTTGCCATCTCTTACTGCATTTCAAACTTCTGTTTTCTTCCACAAAATGAGCATTCCCCATATTACACAATTTGGGCCTGATTGGGTTTCAGAAACCCACTGAAGACATAGAAGTCTTCCTATTGACTTCAATGGACATTGCAGTAGGAACCCAAATTATCATATATATTTACATTATCCATACATTGCTAATTAAAAAAAAAAGTGAAAAATAATCACTGATACATCAACATTTACTTATATCCCAACTTGGATGGATTTAAGTATACTGGATATACCTTTACATTCCTACTATTATCCACTCCTGTGAGGTTTGCTTTGAAAATGAAAAATAGCGTTAATTGCATGCTACAAAAATGTCCTAAATAATGATGACATCTGGAAACAAACAAAACCCCAACAAACACAGACGCTTGTTAAAGCAGGTCCTATTTACCTATATTCCCCAAAGATTTCATCTTTTATTGATTGAGCTTCAGGATCTGGATGCAAATCTTCTTTTTCTTTCACTGTACAAATAAAATAAAGCACAGATCTGTATGCCATGTTCTGCCGTGGACTTTGCTTTTTGCAGGTGCAATGGGAAAACCGCCTGTCATCTCCTACAGCCTAACCTGGAGGGCAGCAGCTTGTGCTGCGTGTCTGGCTGGACACAACCAGCATGCTTCCATCAAGGGTCTGGTGCCATTCCCTGATTTTTCAGAAAGCTAAGTGTTTATAGAATCATAGAATAGTTTGGGTTGGAAGGGACCTTTAAAGGCCACCTAGTCCAACCCCCCTGCCATGGGCAGGGACATCTTCAACTGGATCAGGTTGCTCAGAGCCCCATCCAACCTGACCTTGAATGTTGCCAGGGATGGGGCATCTACCACCTCTTCCGACAACCAGATTTATACTTAAATATTTAAAATTAAATCCTTACTCATTGCTTTGAAAATTACAGAATTACTTTTAGCAAAATACTCTATTGTTAAGCAGTTTGGCTACCCATGGAAGTTATGTCAGTGAGTACGTCAAGTAGCAGTTATCAGGTGGAAAGTGAGCAGGTAGCCCTGCCAACCGAGGTGCAGCTGGGGAAGGACCTTGACTCTACGGCTGGATACATACCGGAAGATTCAACAAGCGCTGTGAAAGGCCTTAGCAAGATCTCTGACCAGCACACAGCACTGTCTCACCCAGAGAGCACAGTTTCACTTATATTCATTAGAATCCATTCTGCGGATATTTATCAAAAGCTACAAATCCTAATTGGATGTTTCTGCTTGTGGCTTTGCAGCCTCCAGAGATAAAAGTCTGAAGGATGCTGGTTATTAACATGTGAACATAGCCAAAGGACAATAAATCCATTTACCTGAATATTTTCCTCCTTTATTTCTTCTGACAAAGCAAACAGTTAGCAGCAGTAGGGTGAGCAAAGCGATGGCACACATCAGTCCAATAAACCACCCCTGGGTGGAAATTCCATCGTAAATGCCAGCATAGGCTTTGTGAAACAGAAGAGGAGTGAAAAAAAAGAAAATTAACCAGAGGAAAAGGGCATCACCCTACTATAACATGAATACATAACATTTTCTTCAGTGAATCTTAATTGAATCAGACTATCGCTACTTATTGTGTTCAACTTAAAGAAACGCAAGACAGAAATACGTCCAGAGCGTGACATTTTCAGACTTAAGGGGAATCTGCAGTCTACAAGGCACAATACAGACATTTTGGAAAGGTAATTCTGAGCGAGTAGTTGACTCAAAGGATTAATGCCAAGTAGGAAAGCTGAACAGAGAATTGTTAAGCCTCTCATGCAAAAGCAGTTTTGCGAAAGAAATAGAGTTAAAAGTGCACCCGATACATGCAAACCACTGGACTGGCACACTTAAAACGAATTATATCACGGCACTACCCTTTCAAAATCGCATAGGAGGGAAAACTGTTTTGTAAAGGTTTGTAATTGTTCCAGGCTATTGTGCGCCAAGTAAAGCGTAAGACCCGGCCAAGAACCACGGATGCGTTTATGCTCCCATGGGATTCAACTGCAAGGGTCAACTTAAAAATCACAGAACAAAATTATGATTTTGGTACACTGCACAACGTAAGATGTAACCTCAACATTTATTTACATTGAGAATAAATCTTTACCACCTTGAAGGGTTTCATGTCTCACCTCTCCCCCTTGTCTCAATTACATCTTCAAAAATGCTATTGTTATCAACCCAATTCTTAGTCACTAGACGAACTGTATATTCAGTTCCAGGCTCAAGCGCCTCAATGGGGTGAAACTTTTGGGTGGGGTTTACTGCTTCTGAAATCTTGCCGATCCCTTTACCTATGGAATGTACATATTCAAGTCATATCGATTAATTGCATTCATTGAACAAAAGGCCTGTGAAATGCAGTTACAAAGAATGTAAATAACACACAAATATGACACACAAGGATTTTTAACATTTGTCATGAGATAATCTGATTTTCAAAAGCAGGCGGTAAACTAAAAAACATTCCCCCTATTTGATTTTTAATATTCCATCAGATAAAATAAACAGCAGACTGAAGTAATCCTGATGTTTATGAAGGGGTTTGTACATTTCCCAGGATGAAAGTTAATATTGATGGGGGATTATGGATCTGCTTTAACTAATGCGTGCTTAAAAAATTACAACTTGAAAATGGGCTTGCTTTGTATAGATAATCTGGGGTTTGATGCCTCTCCCATTGAACTGAACTCAGCAGGGAAGCACAGACAGCTTGTTAGCTGGAAATGGATTCTTATATGTCTCACGGAAAAAATTAACATTGGGATTTGTACTCGTTCCTCTCCTGACGGTGATTTTCCATGTCCTTTTAAATCCCACAATGCCTGCCCAAAGCACTGTTTTAGATACAGCTGAAGTTTGCTTTTAAATTGATATTTAGGCATTTAATGTTCCTGATGAGGTTAATATTTGATTAAGAGGTAGAAGGGAAATTCCGGTAGCCCTAGTTTCAGAGCCTTTTTACTCACAAAACGCCTACTGTAATTTCTGTCTGCATTAAGATTGCAGGGTATTAAACAAGCTTTTTTACAATAGCGTTTGTGGATAACGGAAAAAAGGACATCTACAGAGGTTAGTAATCACTGCCTGAACATGAAAAGCCTGTTCATACAAGCAAATGCAGAACTTCGGGCTGACACGGGGGATCTCTTTAGTCAACCAACGGGTACAACCCGGGATTGTGCCTGCCCTCGATGGCAGGAGAGACATTTTGGGGGGCTGCACTTTATAAATATAACTCTTTAATTGTGTTGCCTAATTTTCCTGCTTTATCCAAAGTTGTCTAAACTAAGGATTGAGCACACAGTATAATTTGAAAACTACCTGACCAGTAGCACTGACAGTAAAACAATGCTCATTAATACTTAAACTCATAAACAAGCAAAGCGAGAACCAGTAAACAAGCAAAGCAAGAAGCTTTCAGTGATTAAGGCTTCGTTGACAGCTGAAGGGGAAAAAAAAAGATTAAGACGAATCCAAGCACAATCAAAGGAGCAGTTCAAGATAAGTTTTCCAAGGCAACTATACATGTATTACAATAAGCAGTTAAATTAGTAGCCCATTGGGACCCAGAGAGAACACATACAGCTGAAGCACTGCTGATACTGAAGCACAGCTTATTAGCATAAATTAATCCATCTACCGGCAATTTTTGCTAAATGAAGTATGTGAAACTGAACTATAATTTTTAATCAAACTGCAAATTAAGCAACAGGATACCACAGGTATATATTAATTACATGTTCTAAAATCAAGACATCAGAAAGTATTTAATGGAAACCCTATCCATAAAGTAACAAGAATGAACGTGAACCTTAGATCCAGATGCATTAAACACATGTAACACTTATGCATGACACGATAACCACATGGTCCAACTTGCAGACAACACAGGTCTCCTTAGGAGGCATTTCTACTGAACTCCTAGCAAGCAAAACGCTTAACCCTGAGCTCAGCGGCAGCCCACAGCTGCGGTTCATTGTGCATTTTCTTAAACCACCTTAACCAGTCCTTATCTATCACCTATTTATTTCCAGCTTGTGCCAGCCTCTTCTTTTTGAACGGTCAGCTCCTCACAGAAGCAGGAAGGGGGAACTGATATGGCTGAAAAGTAACCCCTTTTTCTGCCAGGTCGTTGCTCAGCCGGACCAGCCCCCAGCCGGCCGTGCCGTGCCCTGGCACACCGAGCAGCGCGGGGCTGGGATGCGCGTCCGGGAATGAGGGTTTGAGCCCGACCTGACCTGGGACTGGGGATTTACCATCGGCTTTCCAGGCTGTTTAACATCACCTATCCCAAAACACTACACAAAATTTTTTTCTTTAAAACTTGGTACAGGTGTCCAGTGACGGGTGATTATGAGGTTTCTTTCCACGCGATTTCTTTCTGTGTTACACACTCAATATAGCACCTACAGAGGAGAAAGCATTGCTAATTGGGGCAAGTTTGGTGGTTGGAATAGAAAAAGCAGTGTAGCATCCTGAAAAATAAAAGCAAAGATATACAGATAAGGAAAAGCTCAACATACTGAAAGGTCAGTGAGCTGCAGAAATTAGCTTCAGAAAATTGAAAGCAGTTGGGTTAGGTTTTTAATCTACAATAAGGGAGAAGAGACATTAGTAATAAAGGCATATCACCAGCACTTCTCATCTTCCCCCACTATTTATCAGCCATACCATGGGACTCGCATGAACATTAAACACTGAACTGCAATTTTACAATATTCCTACCGGGCTTCGAGATTTATGAGAACAACGGAACACACATTTTTTATAGAAGCTTATGGTATAAAAGGAAAAACAATATAAACCGCCCCCAAAGAGTTACAAGAGTGCTAGTTCTCCAAAAGTTAGCAAATCTGTTATAAAACATACTTATATAAAAAAGCTGGCAGCCTAACAGCTAAATACTAATTGTGGGCAACATCTTAATTTATAGCCATACCTGTCTAAATACATCTGCTGCAATAAATGGAAAGTTGAACTTTCATTAGTTTTCCCCTACTGCCTGGCTATTAAAAGTGTATAAATATGTATCACAAGTATCCTTCACCTTCTGGGCTTTTTTAGTGCAGGAGGCAATTCATGCTAAATTGGGAATATTTTAAGCTATAGAGATTAGTAAACCTGCTGTGTGCAAAGTCTTTTGAGAAGAATTTATAGGTGAATTAGTGATCAGCTATTTGTACGGATTGTCATTTGTGGGAGAAATCTGAGCTCGGACAAGAAGACAGGTTATAGCTCGTTCGTCTCTTGCTGCTGCTCTTTCGCTCTCTGTGTTGGCTACACTGGGGCAGGCTGATAGATGAGGAAAAAGCAAAACAAATAGCAAAGACAAACAGTTAATCACAAATTTGTTTGAAGTACTCCAAGACTGATGTATTTAGCATATTATATTTAACATGCCTATTTTTCTTGCTCAAAATGATAGGGGTTTGAAACAGCGATACATCACTTATTCCTTTTCCCATCCAGCCTGGGTGCAGCACCCGGGCTGGCAGGACGGTTCCTTGCCTGTCATTAGGGATTGATGGGCTACAGGTCCCCCGGCCGAAGAAGAGGCATAGAGCGGAGTGGCATAAATGACAGAAAAAGGAACTTTTCACCGAGATTTCATCAGATTCTCTTGATTGTGAGCAAATAGGGTATATTTTGAAGGATTGCTGGTAACAATACCAGTGGTTACAGATGGCTAAGGCAGTTGTATTTTTCCTTTTTCACTGTGCCTGTGGCAAAAGAGAACTAAAACCATATGTTTTGTTACAAATGGTTACTCTCCTCATTTTATGGTGTGTCATGAAGGTTAGTACCCTCCGGCTAAGATTTTCAAAAAGCCTGTGGGAGTTACGTGCCGATTGCCATTGAAATGTAATGAAACTGGTGAACTTTTATTCTCTGGCTTCCCTGGAAAATAAAACTACAGTTGTACGGCTTCCTCTGGATGAATTTTTCATTAAGGCTTGAATTTCTGGACACACAGTAATCATTCTCAACATGTAATACATGTTCAGTAATCCTCGAGAAACACTGGTAACTAGATGAAAAGAAGCTTTGTGTTAAAGAAAGACTACTATATTAAATTAATTTTTTTCACTTATGTAAGAACATTATTTTGTATTATCTTGCTGGGGGCTAATGATCATTGGAAATTGACATTTTCAAGGGGAAAATTAATTAGTTTGTAGGTCATTTAAGAAATACTGCCTGAAAATGAAAAGTTAGAGATAAAACTCATTTTCTAAAGACAGCATACCTTCCTCTATGGAATGAAACCACAATGAAGCCACAAAAAATAAGCTATTATTTATTTTGCAGTACAATGCAAATATCCTTTTGCCCAGGTTCTTCATGATTGTCCACAGTATTTTATCAACAACTGATAAAAATCTTTGGTTGTCTATCAGCGTTTCATATCTGAGTTATTTTGGCTACGTTTAAGATCTTTCATAAGAAAGAGGCTTTTATTTCATTGACTTTGTATTAGCTGCCAACGCCAGTGGTGTTGGGTCATGCAACAAGGATGCTATAAATGAAAGCTTTTTTATCGCCTGCTGCGATTTCTCATTAATTCCAATGGGCCTGCATTTAATCTTAGAGACAAATATCAAAATGTGGTTTTCCTCTGTTAAGTAATTATACAGAAACAGCCCCTTCTGACAGAGGCAGTACTGCAGAGCAGAGGGCTCCATCTCCACCACTGCCAGACAAGCACAGAGCGCGGCACTGCTCCGCCGGAGAACGAAGAGAGAGAGATGTGAGCGTGAGATGGTCTTTTCCTATCAGTATCTACTCATTGACCTTTTGGGAAAGCGTTGCTAACTCAAAGCAATGTGTTACTCCTGACAAAAATCTGAATCTGAATGGTTCATTCACAGAGGAAGATGCTGCAGTTGTAGAGAAAGGGTATGACCTACCCATTTATCTACACAGGGAATTCTATTTATTTAACTGAGAGAAACTTTTTTTTACTAAATTCAGTCATTCATGCCACTGCAAACTCATTGTCAGGAAATGGGCTGCACATAAATTACAGGCTGGGAAAATTATCATTTAGAGCACAACAATTCTCCCTGCACAGACTTGTTTTTAGTGGTGATAAACGCATACTTGCATATGTACATATTAAAAAAAGAGATTGACTTTTCTTTCTGATTTCAGACTGTAGTAGCAGGGATAACTGCAAATAAATGAAAGCACTAGCAGTGATGTAGATCAAGTATATCAATGATAAAACGTGAATGAATCCATAGCTTCCACCTCAACATCTCCACTTCCTGGCAGAACGTATCGTGAAATTCTGAAATACCCACGGCGCAGCCTGCAAAGGCTATATTACAGCAGTGGAAGCTATTCAAAGTCTTAAAATGAACAATGAGAGCTTTATGTTTTTATTACTAAAACCGGAACATAGTGGATATAGAATCACTGAATCAAAACCCAAAGAAACTTGGAGTGCTCTATCACAGAGTTTCATTTCAGAGGGCACCACATTTTATATCTGTCATTTATGTGGGTCATTTTAAATGATAAACTTGACTTTTGAAATCATTCCCTTTCTTCAAAAAGAGAGATTGTTTTAATTTTGAGCAATTGCCTTGCTTCCCATACCACAGCTTAAAACCCCAGGAAGGTCACTGAAAAGAGGGATTTTTTTTCAGCCTATCATGTTTAGTTGAAAAATATCCAAACAATTTAGCCAGCAAATAATGACACAAAATTCTAATGGCGTCTCAGTGACAGATGCAGTGTCCTAATTTAGGGTGGCTTGAGAATCAGCAAGGAGCACACATTAATCGCAGAACTGGACCCTTGCAGCTTTTATTAATTATACTACTCTATTCTACAAGCATTTCACAAGGATCAGTTGTTGCCACTGCTGAAACAAAGTCTTAGGAAAGAAGAGGACGAGAACAAAATGAATGGCAACATTATCATCCTTTTAAGCATATCAGGCAGGGATGCATTTCATAAAACCTGACAAGGTTATTCAAAGAAGTTATAGACTTTCAAGTGGCCAAAACACATTATTCTGGCTGCCCAAGGAAGGCCAGAAAGGGTAACTAACGAGGTGAAATTGTATATTTTTAGCTTCAAAAAAAAAAGGAACTTTTACTTTCTTTAATGAAGAATAAATTTTAAACCATGCTGATAGATTAATAGTTACTGCTACATGAGTACCTGAATACTACAGTGAGACTGGAGGCTACCAGACAGTGGAGAGGGAGTTTCACTACTTGAGAAAACGGATGATAGCTCATGACTGGATCCTGAGCTGGGACGTGATGAGTTTAAAGTACTTCTTACTTGTTTTACCAGTAACTGAAGAGATTCTGCAACTTAGAAGTCCAATAGGATGTTGTGCAACAAGGACGATTTTTCTATTTTATATCAACATTGTGCCAGACTGTTATCATTGCTAAAAATGATGAAGCCAGGACTATTTTGCTTATGACATTCTCTTTCTCCTTCCCCGTGGTAAGTGCACAGCAACGGTTTCTGATTAATAGCAAGGACTTGTTCCTCGGTATTGTAGAGTTTTCAGACTTGCTGAGCACAGTACATTTTATTTCATTTCAACTGAATGTGAAAGATGAGCTATCATATGGTGCTTGCGATTTTCCTTTAAATCACTGAACATCAGTCTTTTAGGATAGGGTGTAAGTGGCACACAAATGGTCACTTCCAGTCCCTGATAAAATAATAATAAAATAATGGATCAAAAGCACTGCAGTCAACTTTATGTTCATCTGGATTTTCCATGTCAAATACCTGCACTTAACATTGCTAGCAGTCCCCCATCTTCATGCAAGGGCAGAATGTGTTTTTATTGTATTACTGAGAACAGATTATCTAGATCTTCAATTTTCTGTTCGTGACTAAATGCAATTTACTTATTCTAGTACAGCTTAAAGAGTTGATCGGTGGGAATAGAAACACAGTGCTGTACAGCAAAATGAAACAGGTAAGCTCTACTTTTCTGAAGAGCTGCACGGCTACATTAAAAAGTTCATTGATTGTTCTCATGGAAAGAAAAACAAATTTATTTCCTCTAATTACAAAGGAAATGTCAAGCCTGGAATATTCTCAATAGATTTTTCCGTTATTGTTAGAGCTTCTCCACATAAAAACATATTGCCTATTAACTTACTCCCTTGAGCCATCGTTAGTCCTTCTTCTGTGACCGGCTTCCCACAGCCTTTGACTGTACAAGCCTTTACATAGAATTTGTACTTGGTACTGGAGCTGAGACCTGAAAGCCTCCAGCTGAGCGTGGAGCGGTTGGTTACACTGACGTCGTTCAGAGGTCCGATTTCATGGGTTTCGTTTACTGAAAGGGAAAAGGCAGTTGAGTCAGACCCAGCAGCTAAAGGCTACGAACATGAAATTTGTCATGAACACCCCTGCAAGGAGGCACTCTGCAGTAAGTAGGAAGGATGAAGGCTGAATAAGCATATCTCACCTTCCTGCCAAGTACTTAAATGGGATTTATCTCACCCATGTCAATCTCCCAACTACTCGGTGAGCTATTACTGTTCTTAAAAAGCTCTCTGATCCTAGATATGCACATACTGAGTGGAAAGTAAAAATTACTGTCTCCTAGATCATTAAATATATATGAATTGTTTCTTGCTTTGCTTCCAAACATCTGCAAACTTTTGCAAGCAAGTTAACGGATGGTTCTTCTGCTTTGCTCCGCTCCGCCCTGGCACAGTTGGCAGCTGAAGCAGGGGTTGCTACTCCCAAACTGCCTAAATAGACGGATTCACTCTCTGCCCATAGTCATCAAAACCAAAGGGAAGATCCAGCCTCCAGCCTCAGCTTGCAAAGGCAACTGGGCAGTTCTGTTATCAGCAGAGATAAGTGAAAAGTACCCGGGTTTCTTTTTGTAAATAAGACACAGTCTAATCCTGTTCCATCCCCAAAGAACATATAAAACACCCTGAATTGTCGCCACACCTCACAGCTGGTGGTGTGGCAGTCAGGGACCAATACTGAATCTTGCCTGAGGTTATCTGCTCAAAGTCTCTTCCCAGTTTTTTCGTAGGCAAGAAAGAAACACCCCTGGTATTTCATTGTTTCTCAATGTGATTACTCAACAACATGACTCAGGTGGTAGTTGCCTGTGTTTCTGCTGAGGCACCGCACAGGGAGGAGGTGCTCACTGACAGAATGTGAACATCTGAATAAATGTGGCTAAAGTGCCCTCGTTACAAATTATTTTGTGTTCAATAAGTTTCACTTCAGTAAAATGCACCTACAATTTATGGGTCTTCTTAACTACTACGTTAGGTATAATTTACAGATATGAAATAATTAATTAGTGTATAAATGTGGAAGAGGGCGTGGCAGCAACGTGAGCGTACATCAGAAAAGTGCATGGAAAACTTTTTGCTCTGGAAGATGGCTTTGGCCTGCCCTCTAGCAGGCTGCGCGCACATCGCAGTTCAAAACACGCTGTTCTGATGTTATGGCTGTTATAGGGATCTCAGAAACAGCCCTTCTCATCAGCCTCTTTTAAATACCTGTGCACATGTAAACCTTTTTTTTTTTTTTTTTTTTCTTTTTTTTTTTTAACTGATAATGCTTAAATTCTAAAATCAAAGCAAAACAAGCACGTACTTATCTGGTATTGCAAAATGTAGCCAGTAAGGTGGCCGTTTGCTTTCTTGGGGAGTCCCCACGACAGAGTGATGGAGTCCTTGTCAAAGTTCAGGATCCTCAGAAAACGTGGTTGTTCGGGAACTGGAAGATACAGGGATTAGCTTTCAGAGAAGAATATTGGACAGGTCTGTCTCTACACATACTTGTTAAATGAGGATCTAGTTCAGCTCAAAACCTACAGTTCCCCTTTCTAGTGAAGGATTTTATGAATATCAGAGATTTTACAATCACTTTAAATACAGAAACCAGCTTGCCTTGTTACGTGGACAATTTCTGTTTACGTCCCTCCATCCCATATTCTCATTTTGTCTTACCTCCTTCCGGAGTTTCAAACACAACGGGGGAGCTTTCCGGGCCATCTCCTTTGGCGTTGTAAGCCAAAACAGTTAAGCGGAATTCACTGAAGGGCTCTAGACCAGGAATCATCCCATAGTTTCTGTCTCCTACAAACGTTAGGAAGTGTTTCTCTGGGTGATGCCTTTTTCCATCCAGCATGCTTTTTGTTTTCCACCAACTGACCTGCATTGAGATTGGCATTTCTATAACAAATTATGTTTTATGGGGCTGAACACAACACTGATTTCTCTCATCTTCCCAGAAATGAGAGGCTGAAACCTATCCTTGATCTGGGATTCATTTAATAGTTTATTCAACCATATGCAATTATTTAAAGAGAAATTCGTAACCTTATAGCCTCTTAAATGTCCACGAACTCTGTCCCTTGGTATTCCAAACCAGAAGACTTTGACCAGCGTGCTGTTCACAATATCCACCGATACGCCGGAAGGAGAGGCATCTGGAACTGCAAAACCAAAAGTGCTGCATATTAAAGACACTTACAAGAGCCCCGTTTCACACTGTTCACAGCTACAAGGCTTGGCTTTCCAGCTCAAGCTGTGGCAGTTCATATAGTCTTACTGCAGGCAAGAAAAAAGCCATTCCACCTGCATCCAGTGGGTGCAATGGGCCAATAAACATTATTTTGCCATATCAGGGCTTTCTGCTGCGGGCTGGAATACAGGTGCACTGGGACATATGAATTTCTACACCAGTATTTATGATTTCCTGTTTCAAGTAATGCTTACAGCAGTGAGAAGAATAAAAAAAATGATTAACACAGCACTCAAGAAGGCAATCATAAAGGTTTTTTTTATAATCAATTTCATTTTACAACTAAGCTCATTAAACAGCAGGATTTTAATCACTATACAACACAGAGAGCTATTATCGCACCTGAAAAAAAGAGGCATTGATCCATTGACAACTGAATTGCAAGGAAGATTTTCCACTGATCGATATAAAATTAAATCCATCACAGACACACAAAGAAAATAAACATGCTGCGGGGTTTCTTCCTCTCTGTTCTCACTATTCACCACCTCTTCTGCCAAACACTCGACAGAGGAGAGAAGATGCACCACCAAACCTTCCCGTTGCCCACCTCTGGGTGTGCAGTAGGCATTCTCCTGTCTGAACAGCACCAAGACCATTGCCAGCACCAAAACCTCGTGCTGGTGAAACACCAGGAAGCACTCAGCAGGTTGTAAACATCAAACCGGTCCATCCAGGGTTGATAACACAGGTCTCGGTGCGCTCACTCAACACGAGGAGTGCTCCAGAGAGCCTGCCTTAGGATTTCTTTCCCTCTCTAAAGCCGGTGAGATTTTTTACATCTGTGGCTATCACAGTAACTTTACTGACTGTTTCATATCGCCTACCATGGATGATGATACTCCATATCGGCTTCTGCGAGAAGCGGCAGCAAGTGGAGAGGTGGGAGCAGCAGCATCTATACTACTGCTCCTGGGGAGTGACTGCTGCGGGACGTGGCGGGTTAAGTCAAGGACGTGGCTGTCTGGTCATTTTAATAAGCAGCAAAACACGTGCTTGGCTTAGCTGGCTAATCCACTGTTGACTTTTCAAAGGCCATTCAGACTGTCAGTTTATTTCATTCTTACGAAAACAACTTAAAGACTTCAGATTCTGCACGGGATCAAAACTGTCTGACTTCAACTAATAAAATTAATCTTCAGATCTGAAACACGGACCATTCGCTGGCCCTCCTGCCCCCTCTTCGCCAACAGCTCCCAGCCCCTGCTGCTAAGCGTTTGCAAATGCAATAAGCATTTGTATTTGGGATCGGGGAAGCCTGGCGCCCCACGCTAGCTGGCCACCATGCTGTTTACTCCCTTGCTGATTTAAATCCTTAATTCCTACAAAAAAGATTCTTTTTTTTTTTTTGATGGTGTTAGTGCTTAACTGGGTTGCTTCCCAAAGTGAGGCTTGGCATTTCTTCACTGCAGCTGGATACCTTTCCAGTCCTCCAAATACCTTCTGCAGCCATGCAGTGAACACCAAAGGGGACAGGCTGCTGGTCAGAGATGTTGGGGTGGCCTCAGCAGTGACGTTGTCCCGTGGACATAGCAGGGTTGTCGCCTCCCGCATTGCACCGGCATTAATTCTATTAGCAGGGCAATCCTCTCGCACGTTCACCTCTCCTGCCATGACATGATTATTAAAGCCCACCTTGAAGCTGGAGCTCGAAGAGCAAGTGCAAAGGGTGGGTATCACAAGCGGTTGCTGTGATTTCAGAGCAGCCCAGGGCACCTATTTTGTGAAAATGGGTGGCAAGGGGAAAAAGCCTCTCTGTTTGATCTGGCCTAAGTGATGCACTGTGGGCCAGGCAGAGTCCAAAATCAGAGGTGGGCAGATGCTGAGAAGACCCAGGGAGGGGGCTTGGAGCAGGAGTAGATCCAAAGCAAAGCCTTACAGCGGAGGAAGACTTCTCCAGAGATGCAGGGAAGCCTGAAAGGGGGCTGTGCCACCTGGGAGCCATGGAAAGCCACTGGACAGAAACCCAGGCTGGAGAAGAGGACCTGTTCTTCAAGGACTCAATGGACCCAGCACACATGGGAACGTAGCATCATCTATAAATTCACTTACAACGCCCAGCATCTGAGTGTTTGTACTTAATTGCCAGAGTACTTAACTTCTGACAGTGTTAAACTGTTGAACCGGGCCCCAGACAAGGTAAAGATTTTTTTCCCACCAAGTACAACACAATGACTGCTACATTTCATAGACTTCTTATGGACTGTGGCCTTCAAACAAGTATCCAGTTTAAGCCAGCAATTGAGATTAATGAAAGCACAAGTGACCTTTCCAAAAAAACCCTCAAACTCCAGCAAGCTGGCATCCACGGCACCCAGCATCAGTCGTATCTGTGTCTCATGTAGCCCACCATGCTGAGCACTGGCATTTAAACAGCTTTGGCCATGGGCTGCCTAATCCATCACTTCATAGCCGATCGTTTTGCATCGCAAGAATCCCCCACGCAGCCTGCTTTTACATGGATGTTTCCACCACTTACCGTCCTCTCCTGAATATCCGATGGTAACATTTGGTTCAGGACCGGATCCTAAATTGTTTACCGCTTGGACTTTGATCTCGTAAGGCACGAAGGTGGGGGTGTTCCGCAGGGTCAGAGAATGCTTCTTCACCGTCTCCTCGTTCCAGTCCGCCTCGACTCCCCGCTGCCGCCAGCTGACTTTGTACTCCAGCCCCGGCCCGTTCCTCTCCACGGGTTTCAGTGGCTGCGGAAGAAGTTAAAAGAGATCCTGTCTGCCTTTGTGGCAGTAACCATGAAACAGCAGCTGAAGGGAGGGGGGAATAATTTTGGAGAGCGTGTTATAACGTTGGGAGAGAAAAGGGGGAAAAAAGAACGCTTTAACTTTTCGCTGATCATGTTAATTTTAAGATGACTGGAAAAAAAATGTCATGACTTCAAGAGAAAGGTGGGTGAAAGGCAGAGAAACAGTTGGATTAAAAACAAGACTAATTGCTAGGAGACATATTTCTGCACACTGCATACATCAGTTTTTGTTTTGTCACAGGTTTTCTTTGTTTTCTTGTGTGTTGTAAAACCACATGCCTTTTAGCACAACTAAAATGCATGTTTTGGAACAAGGTTGTGTGTGTCTTTTAGTACAGCTAAAATCTGTGTTTTATCTTAGAATTTTATGTAGCACAGCAAGTTGGGTCATTAAAATTCAGATTTGTTCTAAATATGCACCAAATGCTTGAAACTATGCCTGGACATTTAATGTGCAACTGCTGTGCTACTCTTCTTTACAATCAGCTGAAGAATTCGTCACAGCGTGGTTCCCATCTAATTAACATTAATTTATAAAATATTAGAAGACATATAGCAATGGATTGTCATGAGACATTCTCCAATTGAGTTTATTTCTCTGAAAATGTACTTCTTTAATTAATAAAGTTGACTGGTCACCTGCACTACCAAAAATGATGGGGGTTTTTTCAGTCCACCGAAACAGCTGTGGGTATTTCCCACCACATAGCCTACTTCTAATAATATTTAAATTATATATTGTACATATCAAATATATAATAATTGATATGTATCCAAGCTGCACACAGACGTCTGTAATGAAACGGCTTCGCCTTGCAAGTGCCAGCAGAAAGCGATGCCCCATCGACCCGCCTGACCGCCACTCCTCATGCATGGGGGCACTTAGGTCTGGGGGATCTGCAAAAATTCCCATTTATCTGCTCTGAGGGTATGAGGATCTTTGGGATGACTGTGGCCAAGGAGCTGGTAGACTGGGCGGCTTTCTAACGGGCACCACTGGGAGAATCGCCTCCATGGCAAAGATCCCGGGGAATGGGATTGCAAAAGAGGCTGAAGAAATAAAAAATTCCTACTCAAAAATAACTTCTCATTTAGAGTTAAATTGCAGCACTGCTTGACTCTTATTTTGATCTCCCTTAATGCTGCAAATCCTTGGCTGAAAAGCTAGTCACTAATGCTCATCTGGTCTCTTAATCCAAAGTAGGCAGATTAACATGGTTTTGCAGCCTTTGTCTGCCAGAAAGAGCGTGTTCGGTGCCTAGCACTTCCTCTGAAAAGCACACAGGAAACACCATAAATAAATGAATATCCTGTTCACAACGTTTAAATGATTCAACAATATTTAACAAAGCCTGTCCATCCCATTCTCTCCCTTCAGTCTCAGTCGTCGCTTCTACTTTTGCCCTGTCTGAGCAGCAGATTACGGGCTTCCCGGCGAGGGGGAGCGCTCGTTCTCTGCTCAACGAAGCGTTGGTCATCGCAGCATTTCCCAGCCATGCTGCTTACTATCGCTCTGCACTTCTTCCGAGAGGAAGGATTGTCTTCCCCGACTCTGGGCTATGTCCTACAGCAAAAATCCCCATCCAAATCCAAGGCAACAGATCTAGAGGGCCACCTCCTTTTGGCGTAATTATAGCCTAAATCATGAATTCACACTGGGGAAACATTTATTGTTCTTTGCTGCGAGCAGCAGATTGAGAAGTAAATCTCATGTAAATTGTGTTTAATTCCAGCCACAAAAAAATATGCTTCCTTCCACAGTTGTTGAAATTTGTGTTAAACGAAGGAATATATCTCTCTCTAAACTGTTGGCACAAAAGCTGTAAGCTTAAAAGCCAGGGAATTTGAAGACTGGAAATCATCTCAAGACTTCTACACAATTCCTTTGACACACGTGCTTAGGAGCTTTATCTACATTCCTTTAGTTCTTGATGTAAAAATTCAAGCTCACGTTCTCTTGGCCAAGTGATCTCCATCATTTTTAAACCTCCAGGCTGGAAGGGCAGAAGCCATGTGTGAACCATCCCCTGCCTGGGCCTGGCGGCCCCTCCTGCAGAGCAGGGCGAGACCACAATTATTTTAAGCACTTTCTTGTATGCAAGATGCACAGAAGAAGAGTGCATGCTGGAGGATTCTCACCGTGCTTTATAGGACTTTCATATTTCTTGATAACCTGCAAAGTTAGATGTAAAAAATTAACTTTTGAATCAGAATGAAACTAGGGGAGGAAATCCAGAACACATTTAAGTCAATAAATGACTTCAGGAGCTTCAAGGGTCCTACCTACGGAATTTGCGAATATTTCCTAAAAAACAGAAGTAGGGGAATGGGAGATAAAGTCAAGGGATCCATTATTTTTTTAAATGTATTTGTATTAAAACAACATCCTGATAAATTCCATGCCGCTTTAGAACTTGCTGCTTGAAGGAAGAACCTGTTTTCAATATTGTAGCATTGACAGACACATTTGCCTTACCTCCCATTTCATCACCATTTCATTTGGTTCAGAAGCTTCAACTCGGATGTTTTCTGGGTTCTTGTCTGGAGCTGGAACCACACAAGTGACAAGGTTAGTTTGCATATCCTGGGTTGTATCCTGCATTTATTATTTAAATACAAAAAAAGGATTCAAAAAACTTTTCTTATTTCCGTATTACTGAGAATGAAAGACACCTAAACAAAAAACGTTCATGAGATTAATTACTTGGATCAGCAAAGCTGCTGTGACCAAAACACATTGTTTATGCAGTTTTGATTCCTAAGTGCCCTTGTTAGTTGGAGCCACCAGCTAACACGAAACTGTGACTTTTGGATTTCAAAGCACCAGATGTAGGGGGATTATGAGGAAGAGATTTTTCTCCCTATGGGGATAGTAAACAGAAGGTATATCATTAGTGGGACGCACACAGCTGAAAAGCTGAAGAAGGACCTGAAATTGAAGTAAAAGGGGGAAAAAAAAGAATGAGAGAAAAATGCCAGGGAATGCAAATGCCGTGCTGAACAGTTGGTCTCTAAAATGACTTTCAGGGCCACAACGTTTTCTGTCATAGCGAGAAAGGCACTGTGAACGGACATATTTGACAAGCTTAGTGCTGCTGGAAGGCTCCCCATAAACCTCAAAGATCCTCTCCAGCAACTGCTTGTCCATAAAGGGCTGCAATGGTGCAAAATCAGCAGAGCTCAGGAAAGCTGTATGCTATCGGTTCCCTGGTAGGAAACACCCTGCTAACCACGGCAGCGTAGACTCCGCTGAGCAGCGAAAGCAGCCCAAGCGTGCCTGCCTTCTTTACTCCTCTCTGAAGCACACGAGGGCACTGTTACTCCCAGCAAAACACTAAAAATATTAATATTCAGAAAACTAGATGGCAGTGTTTACCAGCCGGAGGTGTTGCATAGCGCAGCGATGGTTTACTAGGCTGGCTCCTTCCCACAGCGTTCACAGACACGACGCGAAACTGATAATTCATATACGGGGACAGTGACAAAAGGGCTGTGGTGTCATTCCCCGGGGCTCGGGTTAGCTCCTGCCACCTCCCCGGCTCCCACCGGTTCTCTTCAAACTCTATGATCGACTCTGGGGAGGAAAAGAAACAAAACAAAGAAAAAAGGCAGAGCCTGTATAAACGGGTTGTAAATAGCAAGGATGGAAACGAACTCACAACAAATTAACTGTCATAGTAAAACCAATAAAGTATGGCTGTGAGCATGCTTTGTTTCTTCTAACAGCCATGACGTGCCATATTGCTAAACAGTGCAAGATGATGCTAAAATCCTTCATACCATTAACAGGGCTGTTATGACTGGCCCCGGCTTGCCAGGATAGTCGAACACTTCGGTTTTGATTTTCTGAGAGCTGAAGGTCTTCTGGTGGATCAGGAACATCTGAGAAATAATGAAGAAGCGTCAGGAGCACGGCAAGCTATTTCTGTTTGTCTTGGCATTTTCCAAAGGACTGGAACAACAAGTTCAGTGAAGAAGGTGATTAAACATCTTTTGATTTCAAAATGGACAAAATTAGGAAAATGGGAATTGCTTTTAAAGATCCTTTTTATTACAGAAACCCAAGCTGAACCTTCTGGTCCTGCTTTCTCCCTTATGAATGCAATATCCCTTCTCGAGTTCATTTCCATCTGCTCTCATTACTGTGCTTGCAGCAACAGATTATTCTTTGCAAATCAACACTAAGATCTATTTAATCTTTAATAGATATTGACACTGCTTTTAGCAGAAAGTCGTATCAGCATCACTTGGATTTACTCTGGTGCAAACCAGAGTGGTAGAAGGTGACTCAGCTCCGACAGTTATTGAACTTGACCTTTTAGAGTATGAGTGAAAGGATAACATTCATTATCCTAGCTATGGGGATCTGTATTAAAAGGAAACACGAAAATTCATTACCTGCCAGCTCAACTGATGCTGTCCAGAGAATATATGAAAGTTAGAGTTGGTGGTGGTTGGTGTGATAACTGCACTGCATCTCCCGGGGCCAAGTGCGGGACTACGCAAGCCCTGAGCGCAGGAGCACCCTGCTGCTGTCAGAGCTCCCTTTGCAGGGACGTGGTTCCTGCCCCTTAACCAGGGCTGAGGTGCGTCCTTGAAAAACTGCAAACCAGCACCATTGAAATAGGCTGCTCCCCCTCCCAGTCCTGGGAGACGGCGAGGGGGGCACACGTCTGCAACAGCGCCCGGTTTCCCAACAGCATCGGGGCAGAAGAGGTGATCTGCGGCATGGGTCGCCTGCCAAATTGCCTGTAATTGAACGAACGCTTTCAAATTTAGCGGATTCAGACTGACAGATGTTTATCTTCCTTCTGGCTTGCTTTGACAATTTGCAGTCTGATTGCATTGGATTAGTTTGGTAACTGAAATGTATAGGGCCTGATGTAAAAGAGTGATTTCTCACTGCAGGGGGCTGATGGTAACCCCTCATCCTTCCAAAGTCACACACACACACACTCCCCCTCCTTAAACATAGGGCTGGTGTTTCAAAATCTAAAAAATGTACAGACCAAGGAAAAGAGATTGCACAACTTGGGGTCTTTGGCCTCCTCCTGCCCCAACATCCCAACTACTTTTTTGGCTGACAGTGTCATTTCTTATAGGAAAAACAGCTACCTCAACTGCCAAAACTGTCTCTGTCTGTGAAAGAAATTAATTGTGTTTGTACTGAATTTTTTAAATAACAATATTGAGTTTTCTTGTTTATCTCAGGGTACATAAAAAAGTTTAAAAGGTTGTATTTGGGTTGGGTTTTTTGTTTTAGTTTTCTTTGCATTTCTTTCCCCTATTTCTGTTGTACTTGGGAAAAATCAGGAAAGCACAGTTTAATTTACAGGCATTTTGCTGTTCTATTCTTGGAGCACATCTGGTATTAAAATTCAGTATATTCATTTAAAGACGACGATGATGCATCTTAAAGATGCACCGCTCTGTTTATTAATCATAGAACAAATACTTAGAAGTATTCTAACTGAATATTTCTTTTGCTCTTAGTTGCCCATATTCTGATGTCTCCATCTGTGCCATATCGCAAAAGAAGCCTGAATTTTTCACTTGGAAAATAACAGATATTGTTAATCCACCAAGACCTTTCTTAGATACAATAAACAAGGGGGAAAGAGCACAAGACTATTTTTCCTCTTCTGCAGTTCACCTTTTTAAAAGGGAATAAAGTGCTTCATAAAATTTTCATAAGTAATGTAACAAATTGTCTGCAAACATTTTGAATTATACAGCACTTAGGAACACAGTACCATAAATAATGTGCATAGCATCTTCTTAATTTACTATTTACTGAAAAATACCATTCATTTAAAGTGTGAAAACGTCTTGAAGGTCAGATTGTCTTAGTTCTTGTTGCAATCACTGCCAGAAATAATTAAAAATGTCAAATGAAGCAAAACTTAATGAAATTAAAATGATGCAAAACTGTCCACAAAACAGAATTTTAGCTATTGGTTGATGTCCTTAGGTACATGTGCAAAGGGCTTCGCATCACTCCTCAAGTTCACCCGCTTAATTTCCAGTGGTCCTTCAGGAAGGGAGGCAGGTTTAAGGATGATCACACAAGGTCAAGCTTCAGAGTCTGTGGGTCAAGGCTTTTCTCTGCTGTGGACTTGCTCTTTGCCATTGGACAATAATTTATGCTCAGATTCACAGAGATAATTAATCATTTTAGGTGCTTAACTTTCACTGATCTTCAGAGGAGTTGGACATCTAAATACTGGCCTTATGTTTTTCTTCTTCAAAAAACAGCCCAAGCGGTAATTCGCGTGCAAGTCTCTAGTAAAGCGGGGTGAAGGACTGACCAAGGACTTCAAAGCAGAAGCAGAGCCATTCTCAATACGCTATTACACCTTGCAGCCTGGGCAAGCTCCTACAGCCACTGCCTCGTCTTAGTTATAACAAAGATTAAATATAAACGAAAAGTTTGCGTCAGCATCCCCATTCCAGGAGATACAAGGATAGCACAACCGAGGTTAACGAGTGAGAGGTACATTGCACCTCTGTGAAACTGGGTTATTGAGGCTCTGTAACTGAACTGGGCGAAAGAAACAAACAAGCAAAAGTGCTGCAACGGCATTAGGTACTGCACGGAGCTGTTTGCGCACCGGGAAAATATCCTCTTACCAAGAACAATTAACTGCGATTCGGCTGTGACGCTGTCCAGAGAAGTGCTAGCCACACACGTGTAAACTCCTTGATCCTCCAGTGTCACGCTTGATATGAACAGTGTATCCCTGTCCAGAATTATCCTACGGGGGAAAAAAAAAAGGTACATACAAATAAGGAAGAGAAATATCTGTTAGATAAGCATATGACAGACAGAACTGTTGTTCTCCGAAAAACTATTCATAAAAAAACTTGGTAACAGGACATTTTGAATAACATAATTGGACGTTAGGCCTATTACTTTAAAACGTAATTGTAGTTGTATTATACACTGTGCTGTAGACTATTATTTGTATTTTGTAGCAATTTAGCCTCCATGGCTGGAAGTTGGCATGTCTCTCTTGGTCTGAACAGAGCCACATTGATATGCATCGGCTGAGTGTCTGGAACATAGGATTTTGGCACATCGTTAATGAGGCAAATACATGGGCTTTATGTCTGAATTTTTGAAAGGGTTGAGTAAAACCGAGCATTCCCAACCCACTTGTGTAATGTCCAATGCACCAGGGGAAGTTGGCATTGACCCAGGCACATGGCATTTGCTTGGCGCTATCTCCCCGCACTACGTGGCCTCAGCAGGATCTTCAACCTCTCCAGCACCACAGTATTTAGGAAACCATCTCTTTTCTGTGGTAATTAATAAAGACATTTGACTGCTAACTGTGGGACACCTCATATGGAATAAAGGCTGAGCTCCGTCCCCTTAAGGTCAATGGAAACACAATAGTAGGGCAAAGTTCAGCCTGCACTTGCAAGTCCTAAACTCATACGTAGGAAAAACTCATTGTTTTTAATGTGTACGATTTTAGGCAGAATCCCAGAAATCTGTTTTACATTCATGTTAACATTACAAGGAATTGCTTTCGCCAAACAGGTATAAAACACAGGAGAATAATAGTTCCACTGAAGTGGAGAAACAAAACCCCAGCTGACTGCACTGGGGCTAGGGTTGTGGGTTTGGGTTGAACCAACATTTATGCAATATTCTGCTGTGATGGTGAGAGAGTTAATAAAAAACAAAATCATTTGCCAGCCATGGCTCAAAACTACTATAGATGCATTTATATTTATACATACATAAAATGCAGATCTATTCACATATGGCATGAAGAATTCTTGCAGACACAAATTTGCATTTCAAGCTATTAAGTCTCATGTTTATTGCAACTCATGTTCCCGCACCATACAGCATTATTCAGCTGAGATCAAGAAAACTTTTGTTTCTTCCCTGCTTACCTGCCATCTTCCGTGCTGTTGACTGGCAGCCCATCTCCATCTTTCCTCCAGGATAATTTAAAACTGTGTTTCAAGTGTGAATCATATTCAGACTGACATTTCAATAAAATGGAATGTGATTTCAACACTCGGGGGTTCTTCGGAGTAACAACAAGTTTTGTAGCATCTGATTGATGACAGAAAAACACTTTGATTAGGAGAGAGAGACTATTACATCAAATTTTCTCCAAGCACTTCGTATCTAAAAATCAACCTTAGGAGCAATGATCATGTCTTTTTTGTTATATATACAAACATTTCAAGTGCAGGATGGTTGTTTTTGAAATAGATATTTGCCAGGATTTCATTTTCTATCTTGAAAAATTCTTTTTTAGTTCACTCCAAACCAAAGAGCTCCAGAAAAAAAAAAAAAAACAACCACAAAAAAAAGTCACAGGTGAAAATCCTTGTTAGCAGACTGTCATGAAATGGATGATAAAAAAAAAAGCTTGAATATGATTTTTATGTCCAATTGCCATTTGAAATAGGCTTTGGCAATGATCCAAGAAAAATTACAAGCTTATTAAAGTCAAGTGAGAAAAAATTATTGCAATCAAGTTTGTTCTTTTAATTGACTCTAATCTGAATGCAGAAACAGATGAATAAGTAAGAAGAAAGCAGTTGGCTGAATTTCTTTTTACAGTGAAATGTTGCTCTGTGAGAATTTCATTGTACATTTTCATGTTTATTATCACTGCAAAAAATTTACAAAGCAAAGGGAGTGTGTGGAAATAGAACACAAAAGGAGTATTTCTTTCTTGAGTTTGTCACAGCAAACCTGCATCTGAAAGTCCTTTTGAGGACTCTGCTAATTGAGTATTGAAGGGGTCTTTTTTATTGGCAAGCCCTAAATCCTAAATAAATTTGTATGCAACCCACTAAATTTAACCTGTGTGCTCAGCAGAAGCTGTCTACTACCATCCCCCCCAGGGAAAAAACCCTTCCTGCCCAACCGACCAAATAAATCCCTTAAAACAGAATTAGAGCACAAGGTATGTATCTGAAATGTATGAGTAAACGCATTTCAGTAATTTTTTTCTCTATTTACAAATATTTGTCAAGTTGCTAATCAGGCAGAGGCCCGCTGCAAAGCCCTCAAACCAGCAGCATCCCCTAACTCATCCTGCTGCAACGTGCCTGGTGTTCCCTGCGGATATTAATTCAGTTTGGGATGTACCTTCTGACGAAGAGATGGGAAGTAGCGTTAGGGAAGGAGGAAGCCCACGGCTGTGGGAGATGCAGGGACCCTGTCTGGCTCAGCGGGGACCCCACACCAAGCCCACGAGCACAGGGAGGGCCCTGGGCTCCTGAGGGTCAGCCAAGAACCTGCTCTGAGTGTAACAGGGCGGATGGCAAGAAGGAGGGAAAATCCTTTCAAGATAATAAAGTTAACAGATCTGGGAAGTAAACTACAGTTTTTGGTGGCTTATGCAGCTTCTTGAAGTGTCAAGAAGAAAGCGAACACCATGTATGAGCATGGAGAAATCACACAAAAAATAGAGACAATTTCAGGTCTTATTATACAGAGAATTTATAGCCTCACAGAATAAATCTGTATCTTGGACTGAGTATTTACTAATTACTTATTTACTGAAAATTTGTAAATATAAAACCTTAGCAGATGTCAAAGGTCTTTCTATTCATAAGTGAGACATTACCTCTTATATCCAGATTAGCAGTGATTGCTCTTTTTCCAACAGAGTTTGCAGCCCAGCAAGCGTACGATCCTGAGTCTTCTTTCTTTGTTTCTTTGATCTCTAGGGTGCCATTCTTATTTAACTCATAGCGGAACGTTGAAAGTGGCTCTATGCTGTCATCCTTAGTCCTGAAGAGGATAATAATAGTTATGGGTTATTTCCAGGGCTGCAGGAACTGTTATTTCATGCAGATATTGCAGGGGACACAGGAATTTTGGGAGCTGGTCTCAGCTCTGCCACTGAACAATCAAATCAAGATCAGCAAATAACTTTACCCATGTGCAGCAAATCATAAAGGGACATAAGCTTCCTGCAAACCAAAAACACACTGACAGCGTCTATCAAGGTCTTTAAAGTAGTCTGGCTGAGTCTTTAATCTATAGCTGTCATCTCCAATTTTATTGCACCTGTCAAGTGCTATGACAATCCTGTGATTTCCAACTGTATGGAATCATTTCCAGGTAAGTATGCTCTGTAAGTCATCACGTTTCCAACTCAATAATGTGTCCAAACTTAAAAAGTTGCCAACATTAAACTAAGGCTGATGAAGCTGTAGCAGGATTTGGCTATATACAGCATGGCTTGCTTTAATGAATATCCCAGCACTTGTCTCACACAGGTATTGAGGTCTTTCATTAACCTTTTTTTATAAACCAGTTCTTCAGGGTTCTTGAAAGTGCATTTAAACACAGAATACTTATATTATATACAATTTTGTTACAAATTTCTAATTTTACTTCCATAGAAATAATAACTAGCACATTTTTCAATGTTTGGGGAGCCTATATGAACTTGTTTCACTTGAAAACATCAGTTCTCAGTGGCTTACCATCTAATATCTGCTGCAGGCGAGGCAAAAATTTCACAGTGCAGGAAGGCACTATAACCCACAACTGTGGCATAGTTTTCACCATCTGAGGTCAGTATTAACGGAGCAATATCTGCAGAGGAGAATGCAAAATGAGCAGCACTGCATTTCAGAACTGGGAATATAAATACTGTCCCTGCATCATCCCCTTTCCCAGCAAAGGTCAAAGGCTTAGCCACTTAATGGGAATTTCACTGCCTTTTGGAACCAGTTGCGCAGAGCACCTGAGCTCTCATAAGGTTCACTGACAAAGATAACAGTGGTTGACTGCTGGACATGTCAGAACGTGAAACATCAACGTGCTCCAGGAGAGAAAACAGACCCAATTCTGCTTCCTCTAGAGACCTCTTTTATTAAACAAATTTCCACCACCCTTTCTTCAAAGAACAGGCTGAGCATCACAACTGAAATTAAAGATTAACAATACACTTAATAATTCAAAAACAGAGTTGTGGTCATAATTCAGCCCCCAGTGGTTTTAGTACATTTGAATTCAGAAGGTTTTCAGCCCAACCACAACCACATTTTTAAAATAAAGAGTATATCAAAGATCATGAGCACTTATACTAAGCATATAATATTGCCCATGATACGGCTTGTTGCATTAGTTTGGACAACGTATTTCTTAAAGTCTGGGGCCAATGCGAAAGAACAATGACGTGGTTACAATCCCCAAGCTGTTCTGAAGCATTCAATCAGCAGAATGGGACACTTCAGTTAGATCTTGAACAGGAAAGGCCAGGAGGGTACTCACTGAGAACGTTCACGTTGGCGTTAGCAAGGATGGTGCCGTGCTTGTTGCTGGCCTCGCACTGGTACACAGCACTGTCCTGAAGCTGAAGGTTGGTAAGGCTGACCTCTCTGGCAGAGATTCTCCCTCTGAAGGTCCTACCTGGAAAGACCCAAACTATGTCAGGAGATGGAGAAAACACCATGACTGTGGAGTTCACAGTCTCTCCTTACTGCTTGAAAGTCAAAGGCAAAGCACATCTTCACGATCAAACCAGGACCTTGCTCAACAGCTGGAGAGCAAGTTGCAGAGCACTGCCTTTGCCAGCAGTCCCGTGGCCTAAAGAAAGTGCTCTAGAGCACCAATTTCCAGTAAAATCCCCACATAGACTTTTTAAAATGGTAGTAATAATACCGCTGCACCAGGGAGCAGGGCCTGAGCTCCCCAGCCGCACAGCCACCTGCGCTTATTCAGCAGCACAAAGAAAGACCAGGAGTCCTCAATGAACATAAACTACCCCAGATCCCCAAAAGATGGGAGCGTTATGGGCTGAGACAGAGGCAGTAACTCAGGGGTACCACCACTCCATAGCCCTGCAGCTTTCACCCCTACTCTCTTCCAGGTCACATTTAAACATTAGCTTAAGTAAATAAATATTAACCCATGTCTAGAATCATAGAATCATTAAGGTTG
>NW_009185632.1:46764-63327 GCF_000690835.1 Fulmarus glacialis | reverse complement strand
AACCCAAACTATTCTGTGATTCTGATTCTAAGATCTCTGACTTTGATCAGTGTAACAGCAGGAGCTTGAGGCATGACTTTCCCTCCTGGGGACTTGTCCCTGATATTCCTAAAAGCAAGGATTGCCCCTTCCTTGCGTCTGCCTCTGTGCATGGACAGTGCCCTCAATCTGGTGCTTCCCAAACAGAACACCATTTTTCACTTGAAGGTTGGCATCCTAAATTAACTCTCACCGAGGGTGGTTGAAGCCGAGGGAGAGGGAGGGGGGCAGAGTGCAAAGCCCACGGGCTCTAGCTCAAACACAAAGCCTGCTTGAGCCAGGGTGATGTTTTTCGATGCTGGGATGTGTCGGGTGTGTGATGCACAAATAAGCAGTCTGTGTTGTGAAGAAAATTAGAGCCAAGGACTCTCCTAAGGCCATAGTAAGGAACTGTGGGGACCCGTCCTGAAGGCTTTACCCTTCTTCACGGGACTGTCCAGGAACGAGCAGGCTGTCAGTGTCCTGGCACAGTGTCCTGTGCAAGACGAACGCTCTGTAGAGGCAACAGCTATCTCAGACTGGCTTAAGCTTACGGAGTCAGAGATGTTTTCCCGTGGGAGAAGACTGGCAATATTAAATGTTTACAATAGATCGACATAAGGCGTTATTGCATCCTGTCCTTCCTGGTTTATGAGAGCACACGGCACGGTTGCAGCTCCGGCGTAGCTGCCGCGCTGTCTGGAGCCCCCCCGCTCATCCCATTCCCCGCAGGCGCTGGATGTTCCCACCCTGGTTTGAAGGCTCAGAGGGTTCATTAGCGTGGATGTGGCCAGATTCTGCCTGTTGGCTTCAGGGCAAGAGAAGGACCCTGAAATGTTTAGTTAATTACTTTGTATGAGGCCCTAGAGACTGGAACAAATCTCAGTGTAAAAAGCAACTCCTTTTTTCGGCCCAATAAATGACACGAGTCCTAAAACTGCTCGTTCCTCACCTAACGCTTCTGCTCCGTAAACATCGTGTAAGGAAAGTGCTTGTTTGCACTTGGGAGCACGCGGGGACTCTATGATTTGACACAAATAATTCATGGGAATGTTTGCTCCCGCGACGGCATGCTGCAAGGAGAAGATGAAATGAGACAGATCATTTGAATTCCTCGTTGCCGTGGCTGCGTACGAAGGCTTACATGCAGATGTTGAGAGCACCCACAGCAGTAAGCTATTTATTGATCTCATAACCCTTTCTAATCCAGCATGGATTCTAGGGCAGCGAGGTAAGAAAAGCAGTTACACAACAGGACGAAGCTATGACCAAACGGAGGCAGGGTGATCTCAGAAATAAGGGGTTTGCTGTGTATGACCATGGGCAAATTACCCTGAGTTCCTACATTACAGCTATGCTTGTCTGATGATTATAGCTTCAGAACAGTGTAATGACCACAAAATGTATAGTATGGGCCAGAGATGCTGGGGCACAGTCGTGAGGGGTGCAGATACAGTCCTACGTATTTCTCTGTTTCTGTTTCCCCTTCTATGCAGTGTGGCTCAGTAATTGAAATCCTAAGTTACCTCAGTAGAACTTGACATTTATTTTTGTTAAAAAACAGCTTTAACTGATAAAACCACTGTTTTAGTTTTCAGTTGCCATTTTTATTGGTGTCTGTCACTTCTGAAGAGTTCAAATCTGAACCCCACCATGCTTCTTCCTTGCTTCTTTCTCCCCCGCAGATCTGACCATTACAGTTTCTGAACAGTGGGACAGTCTGGGTCACTTTGGGGCTAAAACTGATCAGATTGACAATGAGTAGCTAAATGAGACACAGGGCTGGATGTGACAAGGCAAAAACCTACATTTACTGGTGCTTATCAACTAAAATCAAATCCTTCCATACCTAATCTTAAACTCTTCAAATTTGGGGGTTCCACTGAATAGTTGTTCAGTATAAATCTCCTTTGCATGACTGCTATGGTTCAAATCCATCCCTGAGAGTCAAAGTGCTTTGGTAGGCTAATGGAAAAAGAATTGATGTCAGAGGCCAAATCTCCAAAAAGTAGTACCAGCCTCTGCTTAAGTAGACAGAGTAAATTTATTTCTCTTCATGTGCTTTCTCACATGCATGGAGTGTTGTAGGGCACATGTGCACAGACGGGTGGGATAATCTCGTCATGCTTTGAGATGTCCTGACAAGACTCAGCAATAATCGACAAGTCTCACCATGTGCCCGACACAGCAAACTTGCTGAGGGTCACTCTTTCAGGCAGGTGTCCCCTGAAACCTACCCTTTCAGGCAGGTTTCCCCTAAGGAAAAGTGATTTCAGCTTCACCTTTCTTTCTTGCCAGTCTATAGAAGTACCTGGAGTGGTTTATCAGCCACAGCCCTGACCTGGAGGCGCCTGGAGGTGACCTGTCTGGGTGAACCAAAGCCAGTTGACAGAGGATGACACCGGGGGTGGTGGTACCAGAGGGGACTTTTCTCCTCCCTCACAGTCATGCACAAATAAGGATGGGGCAGGGGCAAGAATGCATTTGTGCTGGGCTGTGTTCTTTGGCAGGGGTCTTGGCCTCACCTGAACCATCAGTGAAGTTCCCGACTGCCCCGGATTCCCTGACGGCTGAGACAAGACAGCGTCGGTGGGAAATCAAGGGTCAGGTTTTGGCTCTTCCACAAGCTCCCTCTGTGACCGCAGGCGATTTATTGCATCTCTCAATGTCTCAGTCCCCTGCTGTAGTTAACACACCCTTTCCTTTGCTGTGTCTCTGTCCTTGTCAGTTTAGATCCTAAATCCTTTAGGGCAAGAACTGTCTCTTACTCTGTGTGTATGAACCGGACTCAGTACAATCAAACTCTGATCTCTGATCCAAAACTCTGATCCAGCAGAAGCCTTTTAACATTGCTATAATATAAATAACAGTGATACCTGGGAGCCAGGACTCCTGGGTTCTGTGCCCAGGTCTCTCAATCCTGCATTGCAGCCGGGGACAAGTTACTTTACCCCTTGCTTAAAGCATCTCTAAAATAGTGGCCAGAAGGACTGGCTGAGTGGCAGATGGAAACAGGATCTATTTATGAATAACTTTCACGTAGGATTGATGGGGTGCAAGAGTTGAATAACCAGGTGTGAATAACCAATATGAATTAGATTTGCCTTCCTACAGAACAGATCACTAAGGGAAAAAATGAAAGGGGTTGCACTTACCCGTAGGGCTGATCCAATACCGGAGCGAAGGCTTTGTGGACAGCGTCTTGGCTCTACTGCATGACTGCTATCCTGCTCCCTCGTGCTTCCCAGCCTTCTCCGTTTGCTGCATTAATAAACAAAGCTGTTCAGAGAGATGTATTCCGCCCGTGTACCACTCTCTGCTGCCTACAAACCTACCAAGCGAGCTCCCAGACCTCCTTTACATGCTGCTTCTCTTTTCTAAGCACTGAACAGTGACATCTTTGTCAAAGGGCATAGCTGGTGACGGGAGGACTAGCAGCCCTGGAGGTTGCAAGGACAGAGGGTCCTGGTAGCTGTGGCTTGCAGGGATGTGCAGGCTCTGCTGTCAGTCTCACAGCGAGGGTTTCTTCCAGCCAGTGCGTGCAGTGGAGAGCAGGGGCTAGGGAAGGGCAAGATCTCCAGGCGTGATGCGAATAAACTGGGTGGCTCCCCATGGGCAAAGCATAGGCGGAGAAATGAATAACATGGAGAGGAGGAGAGCCTGCTTTCTTGTCTGTGGCAGGATGGAGTTGGCCTGCCTGGCTTGGTGGCCTGTTGTCGTAGAGATTCCCCCTCTGGGCTGAGAGCCAGGAGCTCTGTTCAGTTGTCCAAACTGGGCACCCAGCACCTTTCAAGATGCTGTGGGTGTCCCAGTGCACCCCTGCTGTGGGTCTAGAAGGACACAGGTCTTCTGCATGCCTTGTATCCTACCTGCCCACAGTCTGTGGGTATCTTTGACATCCTCTGAAATGGTCACAGATGCCTATGAGTCTTGCCCCTGGTCTCCAGCTTCTTCAGGGATGCCTTGGAGAAGCCAGTTGGGGGATTATGCATGGGATTGTCCTCCATGGGGACTTTTCATTGAAAGGCAAGACTACTCCTCTGGGTGAGGAAGGATGTGGAAGCTATGGGACAGGGTCTATTCTAGACGAGAGCTATTCATGGCATGTGTCTTCCCAAGGCTGTGTATTTGCTCCAAAGAAAAAGAAGGCCAAGTTAAGAGATGGCTGGAACAAAAAATATCCCAGCCAGCTCTGGGAGCTCCTACTCCTGCTGTCAGATGGCAATGCATTCAATTTTAGTGTGAACTTTACTTCCCACAGGAAAATCCTTTCCTACCTGTTAGCATGGTCCCTGGCATTGCCACAGTCTCCATGTCCTCCGAGTCTCTTCCATGAGGAAGTATGTGCATCCAGCGCAAGTGAGTCCTCAAAATGTCATATCAAAATGATGGCAAGGAGGTGAGAAGCATCTGATAGGAAAGTGCTGCCAAGGAGTTGGGAGACATCTAATATCAGCCATCAGATCTCAGCTAGTTGTCTGGACCCTTCTGTAGTCAAGGGAAGGAGGCAGGAAATCTGTAGGAGGTGTTGTAGACACTTATCTTGGGATGGGATGAATGGCTTTCTGGAAATCTCTCTCTCTTTCTCTCTGTTGATAAAAGAAGGAACCGAGATGATGAGTTTAAATTAGCTTTCCCACTTTTGGACAGCAGAAGTAAGAAAGGAAATCCCATTCAAGGAGACTTGGGTCTTCTGTGGCTCCAGAAAAGATTTTTAGACACATGAACTTAAGCTTCAACAAAAAGCTGCAAACAACTGGAGCAAACTCCTATTGCATCTAGGGCCACCCCAGAGGCTTGGGGGTATCGGAGGGGGAAACATTTGACACAAAATATTCCTTACAGCCCGGAGAAAAAGGTTATGTGAGGAAAACAAGGGAAAAGGGATTCATTCACAAAGCTACCTTAAAAGGCGTAGGATTGGTGTCCCACTTTTAGATGTCACCTCAAGAGGCAGGGCATATAGGCGGGGGTGTAGAAGGTGGAGGCTTCGTTCCCTCCATAGGCTGGAGATGACTCAAGCCTGCAGCATCCTCTTTCCAACAGGGTGTCCACATGAGACCACGTTCGTAACCCAGTCCGCTGGCACCTGGCCACCCCGGGCGGCTGAGGAAGCGTTTCTGGCTGGAGGGAATCGAACCTCGATGTTATCCTCTCTGGGCCACCCTTCAAGCCAGCAGATGAGAGTCTTCCTGACATGCTGCCATGTCTCAGGAGATGTTTAAATGTTAGATATCCTGCACAGCAGCACCAACACAGGAATCTGAGAGCTTTGTCTCCTCAGTTGGGTCAGGATGGTTAATGGGTTCGCCTGTGATGTTCAATGGCCAAGGTCAAACCCTTCCTTCACGTCTAGCAAAGAAGGGATTTGAACCCACAAGAAGGGGTTTGAACCTACAAGAAGGGGTCTGAACCCACCTGGGCACTCTCCTGGGTAGCAGGAGAGGGCACAGGGACTGTTCCTAGTTGGGTGTCGAAGTCTGAGCCAACACGTGGGATGGTGTGTTGGAGGCAGGGGAGGATGGAAGAGGAAATTATGAACCTTTTGGTGGCCTAGACCTGTCACTGGTGTTGGACGGGCTCTCCTGTGTCTGCCTGCCGTAGCTTACCTGCTTAGGGGACTCAAATACCTGAAGTTTTAGACTAGGATTTGAGGGACTTGCTCTCTGGGCTGAGATGCTTAGAGTCAGCTGCAACTTTTTAACCAGTCAGGGCTTAGCTTTGGAGGCAAAGGGCAACCTGAGTCAGATTCAGAGTTTGTAATGGAGGGATTATGTCAAATCCCAGCTCCCTAAGGTGACAGGTGGGACGCTGAGCTCTGCGATCTCAGGTTTATGGGCAGGACATCTCTCAGAGCCTGTTCAAACTGGTTGCTGATGACAGGTCTCTCCAACACCTTCTCTGCAAATGTAGGAGGTGACATATGCTATGTCCTATGATGTTTGAGGTCCTTGCCTGTGAAGGGCAAGGCAGGACTGGTAGGGGCAGGAGGGCTAACAGTGTCAGGCTGTATTTGGGGACTGTGCCTGCAAAAGGGCTCTTTCGAACATGTGCACAGGTAGCTGGCACGTCTCTTGGCTGCAGAGCAATTCCTCTAAGCCGTGGCCAACAGCAGCTGGGCAGCAGGTTGCAGGGAGGACAGGTCACTTCAACGTGGGGCGATGGGAAGAGCAGGGTCTCAAAAGCCGGAGGTCGGCTGTGGCACTTCAGATAAGCTACGGAGACCTGGCTGGGGAGAAGCAGATGGTGGGAGGGGGTTACCTAGGGAAGAGCTGGGGGAGGCAGGGAGAAAGGGCATTTTGGGCTAGCAGGGAGTCTCCTTGTAGCCAAAAGAGGACATCCCTTTGCTTCTCAGCTGACCCCAGTGTACACTGGGTTTTTTTTTTTTCCTCAACCCGTAAGTGCAAAACCCCCAGCTCCTCAATGACCACGACATCTGCTCTGCTCCTGTTTAAAGGCAGATACCTGGAGTGCAGGAATCTCTTCCAGGCCCATCCCAACAGGCAGCTGCATCACCTTTCCCAGCCAATTCTTCAGCATCAGACACACAGCCCAACCACTCTGGCCACACGCCTTCCTTCTTGGGAGGAAAACTTCCATGTTCTCCGTTGCCTGGGATCCTTGCCTCACTGCACGAGGTTAATCCTCCCTCCAGGAGGCAACACTCTGCAAGATCAGAGAAGGCAGGAGAAAACAGAGGAGCCAAGGCCAGGGCTTTGGAGACACTGTGCAATGCCAGCAGGGAAAGGTTGCATGTTTGCACTTCGGAGAGGCATTTGGGCAGTAAATGACAGAGGCGCTGAATTATTCCACAGGAGTGGGAGGGGGTGTGAGCGCAGGAGGGGAAAATCCATTCATTCGTTACAGAAATCAATAGCCCCCACGTGTCATTTAAGCCGGCCTTCCCCTGGAGAAGTGCAAGATGGAAGAGACCTCTACTGCTTTGCTGATGAGAGCAGAAACTCTGCCCGGGCTCAGCCAGAGGAAGGTGCCTAAAGAGATTATTCAGTGGTGACTCCTGAGTCACGTCTAGATCAATGTGTTCAGCAATTTATTGGTGCTTCGGGGATACATCTCGTCTAAGCATTTACGATAGTCAATGTTAATGCAAACATCCTCCGCGCAGTGCAGGGCAGCTGCGTTGGCTGTATCAGGCATGCAAGAGGCATTCGATTGGGCTGGGGAAGCATTTTGTGTAGCAGGAGATCAAAAGGACGTGTGTGAAAACAAAGAGCTTTCTATTCTTTTGTATGAGGCACGCACCTTGCACTTCCAAAAGGAGAAAAGGAGCCCATCCAGCAGGGACAGGCAGACAAGGACCTCCTGAATTAAAAAACACCAACCTCCACAACGATTTCCCCCGCTAGCTCGGGGACAGTCACTTAACCTCTCTGCCTCCATTCCTGCACTTAACTGTGCATGAACGTCAGTCCCTCGGGCTGGGCTGCAGGATCTCATACCTTGCAGCCCAGATGCTGTTCACTGGTGGAAAGCTCCCGTGACCGCATTTGTGTCACTTGGATAAACTGTCCGCCGGCACAAGAAAACTCAGCTGTACCCGGAGGGTGGTGGAGCGAGGACGTGGTCAGGTGGCTTCACTTTTATTAAGCTCCAAGCAGAAAGTTCCTTTTGAATTAGTAGGAGAAGAGGAAAAAAGAAAAGTTACTGTAATACTGTACGTGGGCTGTTTCTTCTCCTGACTACGACCACTAGAAAGTAGTCCTCTTTGTCATATTATTTAGAGTCAGTCTTAATTAGGAGTTACCTATTAAATGAAACAGCTGCAAGGGCAGCCACCCATAGGCTCCTGCATAGCTTGACTTGCTTCGTTGTATTACATCCTTACTGGGAGCCCCGAGAGCCCCCAGCAGCTGGAAGAAATACTGCAAATAGGCAAAGCTGCTGGCAGGCTGGTGGTTAATCACAGAGCTGGGAGGAGACTTGTAAAATAGCTGCAAGTAAAGCAGGGAAGGATGCTCATGTGAACTTCCTAAGCATGCCGAGGGGGAAAGAGGTGTTTCTGCAGGGATCAGCACAAATACGCTGAGGTAAGGGCTCCTATACCTTCCAGAAGTGCTGTGTCTCCTCTCCTGATGGCTTACTACGTCCTTGTGGCCTTTGAAAAGCCACTGCGAGGGGATGGTTAGACTCATTTGATTCTCTTGTACCCAATGCCTCAAAAGCCCCAGGAGACTGTGATGGCCAAATGCAGTGCCGCGTGTGCGTGTTTGCAAGACTGCTGTTGTACTTATAGCCCCCTTAAAGAACCGAGTACGTACACGCTTCAGAACCCACCAGTACATTTCCTCTGGCCAGGAATAGCTGATGAGTAATACAAAGCGGCAGAGGTAATAAATATTAAAGAGCTGGAAAATGTTAAAGTGCACGGGCAGCGGAGCTGACACGCACTGTGGGTGTGAAGTGCAGAGACTGTCTGTGTGCACCTCGCGCAGGCATTGCTTTTCATCCTTTCATGGAGGAAGCAGCGTAGAAATAAACATTGCAATTATTTTGTGTTAATAGCGTGCTGAGAGGCATCGTGCATTTCAGCAAGCTCGTGACCTCATGTCCTATCCCTGGCCTCATCCCCTTTATGGGCCCTTTATGGGTCCAAGCAATGGTTTTCCTGGCATGATGTTTCTGGACCAGTGGAGACACAGCGAGTGGGAGGAAAGAGATGCCATGCCAAGCATCTGTGGTGATGAGGTCATGTTTCTCAGGAGATTGCATGGCTAGAAGATTGCAGATTAGGATTAAGCACCTCACGGTGGGCGCATTGAAGGCGATACGTGGCAGTTCAGGAATGGCATCCAGCTTGGCCATCGTGACAGGTCATTGGAGTTGAGGAATCCACTCTTGGGTCCTGCAAACACTCTGAACTCCTTCCTGCCCCTCTCAGCCCATAGCATGGTTGTTTCCATATGGTGATGGGAATCAGATGCCATTTCTGTGCTGGAGTTTCCTTCCAGTCCCCAGCTGATACCAACTCCTCCCACCAGATGTGATGATATAAGGGCCATTGGGCAAAGACGCCCCCCCAATTCTAGCCCTACCTGGCTAGAGCCAAAATGGCCATGAAGACCTTTCTACCCTGTTTTCTGGTCCCCATCAGTGTCCATATCAAGGTGCAGCTGGATGGGGCCAACTGCGGCGAGACGACAAGGGTTAAACTCTGTCCTGGCAGGCTGGGAGGATGCCTTGCACACCCGGAGAGGAAGGCAGGCCCTTGCTAATGTATGCACAGCTTCTGCGAAACTAAAAATAGCCGGGATCTGAGGCCATTCTTCCAGGATTTCACAGGCATTCACCCAATTTTTAGCTCCTTCTCAAACGGACAGCAAAACGAAGGCGACAGTCTCAACCCTCGTGCAAAGCCACCGCGTCGGGAGCCTTGCTCCAGGGATGCCTTTGACCCCTGTGGCACAGTCAAGCTGGGGATGCGCTGCTGAACGTATGGTCCCAGGTCTGTGACGGTCCCTTGCAAGTCTGGGGAGGACCCCAACGTTCCCACTCGCTGCTGAGAAGCTCCCGGAGGATTTGCTGGCCCCGAGGAGCCCTGGTGCTTCCCTTACTGCGAGCCAAGACAAGTCAATCGAAAGACCTCCGCTCACTTTCAAGGCCTTTGGCTGCATCTGTTCCTGTAGGGCTTACTGGACTGGGACCAGTTTTATTTCCAAAAGGAAAGCCCTGACCTTAAACCCTATTAGCTCAAACACACTTGAAGCAAAAATTCATTCTGAGTTCAACTTCTTTCTTTCTGTGTAAAGCTATTTAACAGCTTTGATTTAAAACAGAAGGCTTTGCCGGAGGCGATAGCACTAGGTGTTGGAGTATACTTTAAGTAAATAAGTATGTGTAAAATAGGAAAGGGACTGGGGCTTAAGTATTCATAACTAATTTGGCGGGGGGGAATCTGTGATAAAAAAGAGCATTTGGCTCAGTGCTAGGACGCAAGACCATCCCACATGTGATAGATGCTATGACATGTCTCTGCAGCACCCATCACTTTGATACCCTCTCCAGCAGCCCCTGCTACCCTGCCTGCTCCTTGACGCAGCACGGAGATGCTTCCCACATTAAAATCAAAAAAGGGCATTCATACCCTGGTGCTGAAGAGGTCTTTGGTTTTTTTTCCGTTTTAGGACTCTACACCTCACAGAATAGTTGACAAGTGAAAACATAAAACATGATTTCTATGAGCCTGGGTCGAAACTGTAGTAGCTCCCGCTACAAAGCTATTCTCTGAGGCTATATTGATTTAACGAGCAAAGATCTGGAAATAGGGATTCTGCAACCTGGATATCCAGGGGAACGCCGCAGCCCATGGGGATGCAGGCGAGGAGAGGCTGGCTGGGCAGAGCTGCTTTCAAAATTGGGGTCGTAAGGAATATGCCAATGACACATTCATGACTGGTTTTGCAAATAAAGAAATACTGGCCAGGCTCTGGCTAAACATGGATATTTCGGTAACAGTCCAGGTTTGAAAAAGTTTGACAAATTAGTGCCAGGAAGCGGGGCTGTTTCGGGCTAGCACTTTCTTATGATTTGTTTCTCTTCTTCTGGTTGTGATCTCTCAGTCTGTGAGTCAGAGAAAACTACTCTGCAGCCAGGAAAGGAGAACAGTCACAAAGATGAATCCCAGAAACACCCCCCAGATTGAGCAATACGGGTATGGACAGCTCACGCGTTTTTGGCCTCTGGAGCTTTAGCTGCAGCGATGCCCTTGCCCCAGTTTTCTGCCCCATGCATCTGCTGGAGGTTATGACCTGTCAGCAGGATGAAATGCACACCTGCAGCTCTGCCATGTGGTCTCGCAGTCCCAAATATCGGCTTAAACCATCAGTAAAAAGGGAATTGAACAAAGACCACGAACGATGCCCTGGAGGAGGCGATATAGGTGTATGTCCCATTCAGCTGGCATTGCAACCAAAGCAATAATTTCAGAGGAGCTGGGAATGTTACTCTGAAATTATCAATCACAGCTCTCTGTTTTGTGTATCAGAGCCCCCAAATTGTCAGCCATAAGTTAAATCAGCCTGCAAACATCAAAGCTGTGGGAATCAGATCCTAAAAATCCTACAGCATCATGATTTTATTGTCTCTTTCCAACTATTTGATAGAATTTACTCTTTTCAAGGAGGGGTTGATCGTAGACTTGCTTTAAATAGTGAAAATGATCTTGGGCTGAAAATTATTTCTGCAATGATTGTGGTTAAGTGCTGGAACCGGTTGCCCAGAGAGGTTGTGGAGTCTCCATCCTTGGAGATTTTCAAAACTCAGCTGCACAGGGTCATGACCAACCTTCTCTAACTTCAAAGTTATCCCCACTTGGAGGGGAGGCTTGGTCCAGAGACCTCTAGGCGTCCCTTCCAACCTAAATTATTCTATCACTCTATGATATGATCCTCCCCAACGTACGTTTTATAAAACAGATGCCTCATTCGTGGTTGGTGTATAGTAAAGCCATCTGTGCTTTAAAACAGCTTTAAACTGGCTTAGAATACGAAATTATTACAGTTTCTCCTGCGCAGCAGAAGACTGGCGCTATCATCTTTCTAGTAGATATTTCAGTTGCAAATAGTATTCCACAAAAAATAGTATTCCACAACAAGTAAGACTTTCTAATATAAATGGACATTCAAGTATGGTCCCCTCTCAAATACACGCATTTAAAGAATAGGGTTTTGAATTCACCAGTATTTTCCCTGAGGTGGTGGCTATCATGCCTATGAATTAGGGGTATTCAGAAAGTTTGACTTGACCTGACCCTTTGGCTTTAAAGGGAACAGATCTTGGCTAATGCTTTTGAGAATCTCACTCACAGAGAACTTTTCAAGCAGGAATAAGGAAATAATGAGCCAACAGGAACCTCTGGATGATAGAAAACATGAAAAGAGATTGATGCAGTAAACTGCAGTACAGTTTAACTCAAAAATGTTAATATAGGCCAAGTAATCCAATTTTCTCACCTTGATGAGATCACTGTTGTGTAATCTTGCTGTGAGTGGCTCCTAAGCCTGACGCTAGATCACAGTGATGTGATAAGTGAGGAGGTGGATAAAGTCTCATATTGGAATGCCAGGTTTGGCAGCGAGATGACGATAAACTCTGTGTCCAAAGAAAGACAGTGTCCTCCGTGACCTACTAGTCTATACAACTCATGGGTGATGTTATAGAATCGTAGAATCATAGAATCATTAAGGTTGAAAAAGACCTCTAAGATCATCGAGTCCAACCGTCAACCCAACACCCCCATGCCCACTAAGCCATGTCCCTAAGCGCCTCATCTACACGTCTTTTAGATACTTCCAGGGATGGTGACTCCACCACTTCCCTGGGCAGCCTGTTCCAAGGCCTGACCACTCTTGCAGTAAAGAAATTTTTCCTAATGTCCAATCTAAACCTCATGCCATGCATTTAAGCTTTTTAAGTGTATTCAGTGACATTCGCCTCCAATAAGGAAGACAAGGCATGGAATGGAGATTATGAATTGTTTAATAGGAGCCGATAGAAGCAATTAACTAGATAAGGGATAGCTGTACACTGAAGCATGTTTACGGGGCAGAAGAGGGCAGAAACTGCAAGGCAGAAGGACTGAAACACTTGATGAACACACTTTTTGTTGTTTTTTATTCATTCTTAGGTATAAACCATACGAAGTAATGCCAAAAGTGGCAAGATTTCAGAAAGCTCTGAGAATGCCAATTCTGAAAATCAGGGCCCTGATGAAGGCCATCAAAATGGTGAGAGATTTAGTCATACGTGGTTGAGATGACCTGTGAGGATGCTGGATTAAAGGAAGGGTGTGTGCACTGCTTGCTTAGTCCTATGAGAAGAATTAAGGTGCCCTTTCTCGCTTTTGAGATGGCAAGTGATCTTTCCCAGTTTAGCAATGGTCCCCAGCATGGTTTTGGCCCAGCGCGACTAGCAGTGGTGTAAATAAGTCCTGCACACCCTTTGAGAATTAGCCCAGGCCAGGAGCCATTCCCTAGAGGCAGTTTGGATGCAGCCCCTTGTTCTGGAGGAGTTTGATGCCGTGGAAGCAGCCAGATGAAGCTTTGGTATATCGGCACCTGGATGGGGCCCCATAGTTACTACTTTGATACTCGAACTAGGAACAATAATTATCCATCTGTGAATCCTTATCGCTAACTTGCAACATTATAGCAAAGACAAAAAATCGTTAACAAATGTTGATATTGAGCACGTTAATTGAGATGGCAACTGTAAGTTTGATTTTGATTTTTTTAATAGACAGCATTTTACTTTCACGCTCCCCTGTTGCTTGAGTGCTGCATCTTTTATTCCTTTTATATCTGTTAGAATGAAAATAATTCATTAAAATTAAAAAAGCGGGCCAAAGCCGCAGCTGGTGTAAATTGCTAGAGCCCTGTGGATGCCAGCTTGCTCCAGCTGAGATCTGGCCTTACATAACCTCATTTTAAGGGTACGTTCAGGCAGCCTGCGCTGCAAGCCTTCCAACCGAGCAGTTACACATGTCCTCATTTCCTCCCTTCCAAGGAGTGGGCTTTTAATCTGTAAACACCCTCTAGTGCATAAGGATAATGGCCCCTTGCAAGAGTTAGCAGGAGTGCCTGTGGAGGAGACGGCAGGAGGGTAAGCCATCGGCTGAATAACTCGCCCCATCCCACCCCTCTTCTTCCAGGAGTGAGCACCAGGGAGAAGGTTGGTGCCACGGGATGGTGAGGGAGATGGTGTCCACCCATACGGTGTGCATTGCTACCATTACACCTAGGATATAACCATACTGCCATGGCAAAGTAGGGTTGTCCAGAGAAAAGTGGAGGAGGTTAATGACATGCTGGGAAGGGTGTTGTACCTGTTGTCCCTCCTGGTCTTGATAAATCCTATTCATCCAAAGGGGCATGTAAGGTGCTGCAGGTGTAAGTTGCAACCTACTCAGCAGAGTTAATTTTAGAATCATAGAATCATAGAATAGTTTGGGTTGGACGGGACCTTTAAAGGCCATCTAGTCCAACCCCCCTGCCGTGGGCAGGGACATCTTCAACTAGATCAGGTTGCTCAGAGCGCTGTCCAACCTGACCTTGAATGTTTCCAGGGATGGGGCATCTACCACCTCTCTGGGTAACCTGTTACAGCGTTTTACCACCCTAGCTGAGCTCCTCCTTTCCCTAGAGGTCTGTTTCTGACTTCTCAAGCATGCTCTCCCATTTTTCAAGCCAGGGTTTGCTTCTCTGAAAGCAGCAGTAGGCTTGGCTGTGCTTGGTCAAGAAGCGTTTCCCAATCTGGAGTTACTGGGAGCGGACTGAGTGCCTCAAATCCTGTTCCTTTCCGTCTTTCCATTACTTATATTAGCAAACTAGGCAATTTCAAGGCCTGCTTTTGGGCACTGTAACTTCATCATGCTGCTACATTGTTAGTATAATCACTAGATTGGTCAAGGCTTACTAGCACTCTCCCAAGTAATCATAACCTGGGCAGGGTTCAGGACTCCACAGGGGCCAGGGATCATTCCCAATATTGAGTATGAAGGCAGCTACCTGGTTTTGGAGGATGAGAGAGTTCATTTCTGTGGTTAGCCTGGGCCTATTGGCCTCAGGAAAAGTGATCAGGCCCCTGTCCTTTGTTGACTATTGTAGATATAGTCTGAGATTCCTGACCTTGGTCAGCTTGTGATTGTGTGGGACAGGCCATCAGGACTCTTCTTTCCTCAAAACATAGCCCAGGGCCAGTGCTGACCCGCCTTTCCATGCTCCTGCAACCCTCTTATACATCATCATCCTCTTTGTTTCAAGCCAGCCTCTTGCCTGAGGTATCCTCCTACACTTTCTGCTGGTGATATTCAGAGCCACCTTTGTAAATCAAACAGTGCCAAGGCACAGGCACGATCCTGTAATAGTTCACCCTGTTAAATTGTCAGCACAGTCTCTGGTGATTTTGGCCAAGGCCAACTAGCATGGATGTAGCCATGTGGAGTCAAGTCATGCCAGCTGGCCAAGGACAAAGGCTGGTCTTTGGTCTGCTTTGTTTAATGATACAGACAGAGCCTCTGACTCCATAATCCTCTCTCTGGACATTTCTGCTACCGTCCTTGCTGAGACTGCTGAGCAGCCTTTGACATCCACATGAAGCATCTTTTTCTATAGCACTTAGGGTGGGGTTTTTTTTTACAGTGGGAGCATCTCCTCTTCTCCCTCCTGGTGGCATCTTGGGGCTCTCTCCAAAGGTTATTTGACCACATTTCTGGAGCCGATGGCTTTGGCTCCTTAAAAACGTGCTTTGGCGCAGGGACAGCAGTGATTTTGCCCCGTGCAGTTTGTGTGCTACTGCGACATACGTAGTAAATAAGCGTGAGGGTAATTATACCAACAGGAATTCTGGGAACCCTGCCAGAACAGAGGGGACAGCCAATCCTTTGTGCATTTAAAGAAAATCGCCCCAAATCCCCCTCCCAACCCCAAATTAGTTCTATCTCTTGAAGCCATTATGGGACTTAGAACTAAAAATACATACATACACACAAATACACACACTTGTATATAAAAATAGCCAGCATTAAAAAAATAAAAAGGCCAAAGTTAGGCTCCTGTATCCAAAATTAAGCTCTTAAATAAATAAATTAGCCTGATTTTCAAAGCACAGAGCAGTGAATGGCTTTCATGACATAAGAGGAAGCATCGTGTTGCTAAAGATTGAAGATCAGGCCTGAATATGGATTTGAAAGTCTAATTATAGAATCCTGCTAGCTACCAGCTTGACCGAGAACAACAAATTTCAGGTGAAATGACATTGATTTTTTTTTTCCCCTCAGAGTTTGTCTACACTTAAGCAGTGTTAGTAAAGGTAGGAAAAAGCCCTCGAACAAGTAAATAAAATACCACAAAGAAGAAATAGATATACTGGAATAAAACTGCTTACACCAGTGCTGTGCATTCCTGTTCGGAAAAAGGGTTAAGCATTACCAATGTTACAGCTGGGTGAAATTTTATATTGATTAATTAGACAGGTATTTATTAGTTGTTGAAAGCCTACCAGATGGAAATACTGCTTTTCCTGGTTACTCTTGCACTTTCTCTGCTGAAAACTCACAATCGACTGGCATCAAAGAGGAATGGGGTTTTACTTCCCCCTTTCCTCTCTTTGTCAGATTTGGGTCTGAAGGATGCTAAAGAGAGCGCACCATATTTTTGCATGGACTGAAAAGAGAGTGCAAAGGGACTCTCATTTCTGAGTTCATTTCTCTTCAGCTGCAAATGGTCCTTCAAGCTGTTTTGCTCACGTGCTCTTCATTTGGGAGGCTGTGACCTTTTCCTGGATAAAATTATGCCAAGAGATTCCTGAGGTCACAGTCTCATGTGGCAGTTGAATAGGGACAGATTTGTCCTTCTGGGTCTTCCAGTACTGTCATGGTTTAACCCCAGTTGGCAACTCAGCCCCACCCAGCCGCTCGCTTACTCCCCCTCCCGGTGGGGTGAGGGAGAGAATCAGAAGGGTAAAAGTGAGAAAACTCATGGGTTGAGATAAAGACAGCTTAATAGGGAAAGCAAACGCCGCGCACACAAG